>NC_090727.1:24870920-24878420 GCF_036898095.1 Palaemon carinicauda | reverse complement strand
AAAGGTCAAGGTCACAATCAAGCAAAATGTCCAATTCACGTAATCAGCCATAAGTTTGAACATCGTTGTCACAGAGACTTCAAACCTGGTTCATATATGAGTGTATGAAAATCCACCCCAATTAACACATTTTAAGGTCAAAGGTCAAGGTCAAAGTCGAGTGACAGGTCGGGAAATGAGCTGCCTCTACAGTTACTGATAATTTCATAATGATTAGGCCTATCCCGGGGTTCGAACCTCGTTATTTTAGTTGAATATAATCTACCTATACTGAAGTGGAATTATTATGCATTCTCTCTCTCTCTCTCTCTCTCTCTCTCTCTCTCTCTCTCTCTCTCTTTTTACGATAATTTCCCCATATAGCTTTGTATTTCTCCACACTGACTTGTACTGTATATATTTTCTTAATTTTTATTATAATTAATGATTCATCTATAGAATCTGATTCATCTATAGAATCTGATTCATCTATAGAATCTGATTCCTCTATAGAATCTAATTCACCTATAGAATCTGAATCATCTGAATTTAATTCATAAATTAAACAAAATCGAAAGTTAATGAATTATCATTGGCGAAAAGGCCGTAACATAAATGGTCTCCTCACCGACAATTATATAATTTTCCCCCATATCTCATTTTATTCCTCCACGATTAATTGTACCAACTTTTACCATATTTTCTTCATTTTCTATACATTTTACGATTCATCTGCATAATATGGTTCATTTGGATTCAGTTTATGAATTCAAAATTTGAATTAGTTTTGGAGTTGTCGTCAGCGAAAAGGCAGTTACCAAAATGGTCTCTTCACCAACAGTATCCATATTTTTCCTATACCTCATTTCTTCCTCCACGCTTATTTGTACTAACTTTTGCCATATTTTCTTCGTTTTCTATATATTTTAAGATTCATCTGCAAAATATGATTAATCTGGAAGCAATTTATGAATTTATTATGCGATTGATTAATAGAATTTTCTTCGGTGAAAAGGCCGTCTATCCACGATCTATCAACCATTGCTTTGAAACTGACTTCTTAACGTGATATTTCTATAGTTTTATTTTTAATTTTAGTTAATTTGCAAATCATTAATTATTTCTTATGTTGATTTACGTATTTGTGGATATTTTTCATAATCTAATTATTTCTGCCAAGAAGTTTGGAGGTTATCTTTTACCCCATATTTGGGTTTGTTTGTGTGTGTGTGTGTGTGTGTGTGTTTGTGAACAGCTTCCTGGCCACAATTTTAATCGTAGAGTAACGAAACTTTCAGAGATTAACTGTTATATTAAATGCTGGAAACTATTAAATTCTGAAAGATCAATGCCAAAGGTCAAGGTTACGGTGAAGCAAAATGTCCAATTCACGTCATCAGCCATAAGTTTGGACATCGTTGTCACAGAGACTTCAAACTTGGTTCATATTTGAGTCTATGAAAATCCACGCTAATCAATACATTTAAGGTTAAAGGTCAAGTTCAAGGTCGAGTTAAAAGGTCATTAAATAAGCTGTTGCAGGGAAGGTCTGCGCTCTGAGTACCCCTCTAGTTAGTGAATATGTACACACAAACACACACACACATCTGGATTAGTTTTGTCAAATTTCAAACCAAGATGGATGATATACAGTAGGGATGCACATTTTTTTTTTTATTTACTATGTGGTGTAATTGTATTTTATATGATTGTACATAGGTTTATTGTACTTGAAAATATGATTTTCAAATGTGGTATAGTTTTCACGAGGTATGGAACCTAATTGGCTCTTCCCCCTCTTTTATCCGGGGTTTTAGATACCTGTAAGAATGTAGGCTGTTCTTGGAAATTGATGTCTTTAGGATTTTCATATTTTTATGGGTTCTAGATATAACTTATGAATCTGCTATAAAGAATTCCGCAAAAGAGCTTGGAGTTTTAAATGACTTTTTTCATACTTTATCGTAATTGAATTCCTGAAAAGCTAGGTAAGGAAGAGAGAGAGAGAGAGAGAGAGAGAGAGAGAGAGAGATTGATTTTATGCATTTTTAAGTTTTTTCCCTCCCGTTTGACAGTCTTTAATTAAAAAGGGGTTATGAATTATCTTATAAATTATGGTAAATGAAATTACTTTGGCTTTATCTGTTTAATAGAGAAAAAAAAACCTTCATGCTTGTGTATGCCATTCACTGACAGAAGGTGAAATTCTCTCTCTCTCTCTCTCTCTCTCTCTCTCTCTCTCTCTCCTTATTGAAAACCTGAATTGTAAACTAATCGTTATGATTACACTGCAGCCTCCTGCATTTAACACCATACGAAGAATCGAATTCATGTTAACCATTTGTGTACAATTATCTTGGATGGAAGTAGCAGTTGTGTACTTGTGTGCTTAGTGTACACTGACAGATTCCTGTTACTTGGGGACTTTCTGGCACACTGCTCAATATTTACAAAGCAGGAGGAATCTTTTATTTTATCAGATTTATTTTTGTTACTTTTCATTTTATTCTTGCCAAATATGCTTTATTCTTTTGTATGCATATATTTTCCTTTAAACAATCTTATTTGTCTATATTTTTAACATTATTTGACTAAACTTATGGAAGCTATCAATATGTAGGCGTAGTATGGAGAAAGGGCTGTCGGAAGGTGGTTGGGGAAATCGCTATAATAGTCCATTTGCCACCCATATGATTTCCATAGTGGACCTATGAGTCTTCTATAGTACAAGGTATTATGGTATATTTGTAATGCCATGGTGTTTGTGAAGTATTTCAACTGGGTTGTCCTCTTGACAAGTTTGGGCAAATGCTGGCCGCCATTATATAAAATTCTATTTTGTTCAATATCTCCAGAAACTGGCAAGATAACTTGTCATATGGAATGTCTATACCCATGTTTTTTTTTATGGTCAGAGATTAATATGACACAAAAACAGTTGTAAAATGTGTAGTTTTACTTGCGCAGACCTTTTGAGAAGAATATTCAAATCTTATAGAAGTAAATGAAATTCGAACATATTGCAAATGGTTCTTTCAAGTTAAAAGGTAATGCTTATGTTCATACCCTATACTGTCTAGATAAAAACCTTCACCTAGGTGTTGCAAGTGACACTGGGAATCTGATACTACATCATCTCTAATCTTGTACATATCTGTGCTACAACTTACTAATATGATATGTAAAAATGTGTAATACTGGACACGTTCACACACATCCGGATCTATCTCTTGAAAGAAAAAATGCATTCCAGCTAATTTGACTGTATCATTCTAATTCAGGACATTGATAAAAAATACAAACAAGTGAAAAGTTAACATTTCATGCGAACCTAGCACAAAACAATCAAGCTAGCCAGTGTCTGACTCATCCTCAGAATGGTCACTGTCCTTTTCATTTGCTTGATCACTTGCTGTGAATGGGTTACGACATCCGTCTGTGCCTCCACACATACCGTAAAAAGTGCAGGATAACTGGGTCCTTTGACAAGAGCAGGCTGTAGAGCTGCAGGCCTTGCCCTCTGCATTGCAACCACAACTGAGGACATCAATTAGGCCTGGAGGACCTGGAGGATTAGCAGCTAATGTGGGTGTTGGGACTCCAGCCTTCACCTGCCATCCGAACTTACTGATATCCACTGTTGGAGGGCCCTGCTGATCAGTTGCTTTCCATAATATCATTTGGAGATGTGCCCGCTGTACATGGAGCAGAAGGTTGGCGTCTGTAGGAGGCAGGGCCATGATATGCATTGGTTTCCCTTTCTTCTTTGTATACATCCTGTAGCGAGCTGCATTCATTGAGGTCTCTGATGGTTGGCCATATAATGCTGTAAATAACTGTTGGCCTGTTTGCAAAAGGTCATTTTCTGAGGCATCTATCTCACACAGTATCTCAGACAATCCAGGGAAGTTTCCCATCTGCGAGACATTGAGAGGACTAACTTTTCCTTTGTTAAATGGAAAGGACACTGTGTCACAACCAGTTAGCGCATGCATTCCTAACAGCTGCAAACACTTAGGACTAAGTTTCTCACTGGTTGCATTGATGTCTACAAAGTCTCCATTCCAACGTTCCATCTGAACTTTACATGTATGGTGCAGTTGACTTTTCAAAAACCCAGTAAACCAGCAGTACTAAGACATCAGTACCATCACTGAGGATTCTGACTACTCTGTTACACTCGGCTGCCTTCAAGAAGTATGTTATCATTGTGACATCAGCTTCAGCATGTAAAAAACAACCGTCTTCCTGACGTTCTACCGTTATTTTATCTCTCATGTTGAGAGAGGATAGTACTCTAGACAGCTGCCTTTTGTTGTGTTTGTTCTTCATAATGGCGTCTCTATTTGGGAGTGGACGGCTGATAGTCAGGTTGTAGTTGGTGCTACCTTCACCACCACGTCGCCTTCTCTCATGGTCTTTGGCTGATAGATCATGATACTTGTCAAAGACTAGAATCTTAACACTATCAGGAGGGTAGAGTGAAACATGGGGCTTAATACTCTCAACAAGGATAGATGCATTAGCACTATGAGGCCATGCATTGTGGTTAAGCAGCTGTTGTGCATCTACAGTAATGGTGTTTGGAGCCATTGGGTTTTACTGTAGTACACCAAGACGTCTGGCAAGTACAGCTTTGTTGCCCTTACGCAAACAGCCATACTCATCAATGAATGAGGAAGGGACAGCACACAACTCATACTGAAAGATGCTTTCTAAATGCAGCTGACCCCTGTTGACCAACCATAAGCAGTCGAAGAAATATGGCCTCCATGTCAAAAACAGTCTTGTTACCAACCTCGATTCCATGCTTTAGCTGTTCCATTGTCTTGATGGGGCTGGAAAGTTTTGCGTGGAATCCAGATGGCAGTGCCTTACGAAATGCTGTTGCCATCTTTTGTCCAAGCAACAATGCATATCTAACATTGACTTCCTTTGGAGCAACCTGGCCATTTACAATGTTATACTGGACAGCACTCTCAGCTTTCAGTGGGTGGGAGTGCTTTGCCAGCTCTGCAGCAATTCTCCCACGATCATCAGCATCAAGTTTCTACCTTTTTCACCTTCCTCTTTGTGTTTTGTCTGTGCTGTTGCATTGCAGATTTGGCTCAAGTACAAATTTTTAATGGCATCAGAGAGGTAAGCAGAGATGGGGAATGAAGCAATCCATTCCGTAACTAACTCTGGTGACAATGTCATACTTTTCATACCGCCCTTTCCTGTTTTATTGAAGTTAGCATAGACTGCTAAAGGTGCTGAAATAAAGATATAGAATTATATCACCTTTTATTTCAAGTTCTAGCATTTTGTTTCTGTCAATCACATGTTATCCTTATTTATTGGTACTGTCATAGATTGGTGGTGTCTACGCAGCAATTGAGAAATACCCATCCCTTTGGAGCAATATCACTCATTTGCTTGGTAACCTCTGATCATATACTGTTCCTAGAGAAAGCTAATCACCAATAGAGCTGCCTTGACGATTAGTACCATATTTCCGTTAAAGATAATCGAAGTATGCATGTTACTGCCTTCTCTGAAATGATGCCACGGGTCTAGGCCATATCATTTACTATACAAATGAGCCCCACACCTAAATTTTGGCAACCCATTTTACATTAGGGCAAAATATATACCTACCACAACATACTTAATGGGTTTGATATTCCTTGACCTTAACATAGGTATGGACACCAAATTCTTCATGTTATCATGCATAGAACCAAAGATGTAACAGAAAAGAGATTTTTCAATAATGACAGCCATAATTTTCATTTAACACAAATTGCCCAAAGTCGTCATGAGGACAACCAACTTAAAAACCCTTAAAAATCCCTAAGGATTGCAAATCCATCAAGAAACCTTGTATTATAGAACATTCATAGGTTACCTATTTTGGCAAATGGACTATAATACTGGTTCTCTCTCTCTCCTCTCTCTCTCTCTCCTCTCCTCTCTCTCTCTCTGTATATACAAGTCAGACTGTCAAAGGCAAGATATTGCACAGAAAGAACGGATGAAAAAAAAATTATTAAACACATTAGGCTTAGTCCTGTTGGTGCTTTCTTTGTTAGTCCATTTACTCTGCAGTCGTCGTTTAGCCCGAGGAAGAGTTACAACGAGAAAGGATAGCAAATAAAGCAAACTGTAAATGGTTTCAAACGAAAACATTCTAAAATATTTATTCTAATGTTGTTACCGTTCTTAAAATGTTTATTTTTTCTTTGTTTCCTTTCCTCACTGGGCTGTTTTCCTTATTAGGGCCCCCATGGGGTTATAGTATCCTGCTCAGGATACTTTTCAAAAAAAAGGGTTGTAGCTTAGGAAATAAAAATAATGATAATAATAATGCATAGAATTAAGGTTTCAATTTTGTATTCTTCATGTAATCTACATAACTGTATTTGTAATCAGTTTTTCTTTCTTTTATACGTAGCTGCATTAATGTCCTTATTTTCCCATTCATCAAATGCTCATTACAAATTAGGTGTTTATATATTTGATTTCATAGAGTCTCAGAACTTATCTTAAATGGTAGGTTATTTCCTTAGAGATAGGAAGTACAAATGTTGTTTTCATGCATCTTCTCCTAATTTTTTTGCCCCCATTATATAACAAACCAACAACAATCTCTCTCTCTCTCTCTCTCTCTCTCTCTCTCTCTCTCTTACTCAAAAGCGAATTTCATAGGGAAAAAATCTAAAATTTTAGATATTTCATCAATTTCTTTATCGCCGATTTTACTTTCTGTATGTTACAAAAGATCTTTTCGATGTGTATATATATATACATATATATATATATATATATATATACTTATATATACATATATATATTTATATATATATATACATATATATACATATATATATATATATATATATGTGTGTGTGTGTGTGTGTGTGCGAGTCCATATATATAAATATGTATATATATGTATATATATATAAATATATATATATATATATATATATGAATTTACACACACACACATATATATATATATATATATATACTATATATATATATATATATGAGAGAGAGAGAGAGAGAGAGAGAGAGAGAGAGAAGAATTCGGAAGTATTTTGAGGGAAGAGGAGGGAAAACATAGTAATCTATTGTTGGAAACGAAGGGCTTAAAGCTCAGGAAGCCTGAGAAGATCAGTTTCATATCAAGTGTAAAGATTCAACGTTCCAATGATGGAGTAAATATGAACATTTAAAAGAAATAATAATGGTAGTGAATCGTTGATGCTTGTCTATGCATTCAGTCTAGCAATGAAGACGGACTTAATGTTCGACGGGAAATATTGACGACAGGTTTAGAAAGGGCAATTTTTTTTTTTAATGGAATGAGAAGCAACTGCTATAGTGATAATGTCTTTATAAACAAAGTGGCATAAAAGATGATAGATTTTATAAACAAAATTCATCATAATCATGCAATTTATGTATTAAAACAACTATATTCAAACTACATTAATGATCAAAAACGTTTTGAATTATGAGCAACTTCTGTTG
>NC_090727.1:24858420-24863420 GCF_036898095.1 Palaemon carinicauda | reverse complement strand
TCTCTCTTGGGGAGTGCGAAGAGCATGCCCAAACCATCTCCATCTACCCCATCACCATGATCTCATCCCCTATGACACTCGAATAATTATAGTTTCATTTTTAATCTTGTATTGCCATTCAACTCTGTAGATATATATTACAAATAAGTAGTAGTTAGGAGGTTTCCACTTTGACAGTGACGAGAGAAATGATTAAGGAAACAGGATAATGTTAATCTATTAAGTGTTTTGTTAAAGTTTGGTTTCAGTAGAATAGATATTCTCGATTTTCTTTGTATGGAAAATTAGGATTGAAACGTTTGTTAAGCTGAACTTGAAAAAATCTTTTAATGTTGTAACCAGCTTAAAAGTACCCTTGGAAAAAAAAAAAAAAATCTTCATATAAATTTCCTTCATCACTTAGGCTACTTGTCTTGAGATAAGTTTATTGAAAATGATTTTTGAATTACATTATTTTATCCTTAAGACACAAGGGTAATATTTGTTTCCTTAATAAAATATTTATGTACATAATGCTTTTTTAGTCTTAATAATTTCATGGCTTTAAGTACATGGACGTGATTAATATCATTTTCCTTGCATATTGACATCCATATTTGTTTCACAATTTCTTATCCAATTTTCATTGAAATTCCCTCTGCGCTTAATTCCTGAACCTTTCATCTATTTTGTTTTAGAGCAAATTATCACTTTATATCAATTTCTGTTTTGTTTGGGGGCTGTCAAAAATACTCTTTGATATAATAAACTGCCAACTGAAATGACATTACTTTTCACAAGATCATATGATTTGGAAGATGCTGCAATCAAAGAATTGTATAAGTTATAATGAAAAATGTTTCGTTAGATGATTAATATGGACCCGCCCGAGAAGTAGTTCACTCGACTTAAGTGGAGGGTTGGATTTCAACCCAAAAAAACAAGTAAACAAGTAAGACTGAAGTTGTTATCGTGCAAAAAGGAAGTGATTAAGAAGCAAAAGGAATTAATGTGGATGAAGTGATTTGATTAAAGAACTTGTGAAGTGTAATTAGCAGTGATCAGACAAGAAAACGTATTGAGGGTAAGAAAACCTTATTCAGTAAGAATCGATGAGAATATTTTCAGAGATTGGAACATGAACTCTCTCTAGAGTTAAAGAACTTATGAAATTACTCAGATAGAGTAATGGTAAATTGTACGAAGACTTAATGAGTTTTTGCAGCATGAAATTAAATTTTTATGCGCTTATGATAATCATTTCAAAAAGAGAGAGAATTAAAAAAAGTATATACGGAAAACTGGAAAAGTCAAAGAACTGAATCGATGTAAAGATATTACAAAAAAAAAAAAAAAAAAAATGGTCACTGTAAAAATAAATTCATGTTATGAACTATTGCTATGTCGATTTTGGGGTGATTATTTTAGATATATGTAAAGCAAATATATAGATCACATAGCTATAGCCTATGCAGTGGTGCTTATAGTATTGGCTATGTAGCCCTCTATGATTTTCCATACCATTTCTTTATATATGTTAGTTCATTAATCCGAGGTATACCAGTATGCACAAACTATTCCTTTTGTTTACTTTCTTTTGGATATCTTCTAAAACAGATAAAAAGATAATAGCTGAAGTCATGTATATTTTGTTTGTCGTGTTTTAAATTTTATATTAGCTGCAGTTTACCAATTTTACCACCAGGTGGTAGTGACGTTATTCTTAATGTAGTTATTTCAGGGTCACGGTTAACTGTCGCTGGCTTTGTCTTTGTCCAAGTGGTGTTTAGTAATACCTTTGATTTATTTGATGACGCATCTTGCTTATTTTATGAGCTGAATCTTCTAAATCCTGGATTCGAAGACAAAGAAAGGAAGGATATTTGTTCCTTTTTTTAATCTGGTAAAGAGTTATGACTGGGATTTAAGTTTTTCTGTAGATAACCAGGGATATAAGTATTGGTCGTCTTCTAATCTGGTCGAAGGAATAAAAAAACTCTGGTTTCATCTCTTCAGGAGGAATGGTGTTTTATGTTATGACATCTTTCAAGTATTTTGTTTCATAAAAGATGAGGCACCCTTTCTCCATTGCTTTAAGTCACCATCAAGAATGTAATATATGTAGACAGTTAATTCCATATGCATATTTTCACCCTTCTTGTCTTTCCCGTGTGTACTGGATGGCCACCCAGGACCTCGAGCATCAAACAGATATCTTTATCTTGAACTCGAAAGACACTTTTAGGCCTATTTCCAGTAAGGTCTCGCACAGTGCACCTCATGTAAAGTCTGTATGCTTTACGAAATTCTATTCGAGAAAAAAAAAGATTTTTTATGGGTTTCAGATATAATTTATGAAACTACTGTAAAAAATTGGACAGAAGAGCTGTGGGTTTTAGATTGATATTTTCACATTTAATTGTAATAAAATCCCTGAAAAAACATGCAAGGTGGTATGTTATTTCCTCTGCTTAAGAGAGAGAGAGAGAGAGAGAGAGAGAGAGAGAGAGAGAGAGAGAGAGAGAGAGAGAGAGAGAGAGAGAGAGAGAGAGAGAAGGGGGGGTGTTGATTGCTCGTATGCATTTAAGTTTCTTCCCTTCAGCTTGATCGTACTCTCTCTCTCTCTCTCTCTCTCTCTCTCTCTCTCTCTCTCTCTCTCTCTCTCTCTCTCTCTCTCTCTCTCTCTCTCTCTCTGTCCTACATTTTTATCTTGGAGAGAACAGATTACTTTGTTGCTCAGAATGTGACTTAACGAGTTTCTAATCAAATGAGATTTATTGTAACTTAAAGCTTTGCCAAATACGGTTTATTATTGAGCATTTTCTATTTATATTTTTAATTTATTCATATTCTAACAATAGCCTAAATATTATACTTCAATCGTGTCTTCCTTTTGCTATCCAAATTTGACTTAATAGACCTCCTGCAAATGGTGCGTCACCTCTTCTGCTGCAGTTGAAGGTCTTGCATAATTTTCTTCGTTTAATTACTATTTTGACATTTTATAACTTGATTATAAAGTCAGTTATTGCTTTCTATCGTAATTGTAAAAGTTCAGATTCTCTTGGGTAGGGCATAAGTGACATTCTCTCTCTCTGTCTGTCTGTCTGTCTCTCTCTCTCTCTCTCTCTCTCTCTCTCTCTCTCTCTCTCTCTCTCTCTCGGAGCCTTGGGTGATGGCGGTCCGGAGGGGAAGCCAGTCCAGTCCAAAACCTACTCCATTTTCATAACTAATTTTTTTCCCTTTTATTAAGGAAATTACATTTACGATTATTTCAATTTGTAATATTGTATATACTGTAGCCTACATACTATATTAACATGAGTACATTTTGTAATCAACATATTGTCACAATTGGAACTTTTACTATTCATTAAAATGTACTTTTATTACAAACTTGACTCGTGAATACTTTTTGAGCTAAAGTTTTAAATCTTTTTTTCTTTACATTAAAACTTATTGTTAGATTATGTAATAGAACTGATGTTCTTTATTAATAGAATGTCTATTACCTCCTTTTTCAGATAAACTTCAGAGTATTTAGGTTGGAGGTTAAAATTGATAGTGGAATCAAAACATATTTTTAATCCATTTGAATTAAGATTTTCGTTCGTATTTATTCAATAATCTTTGTATCAAAATAATTATAATCTCTCTCTCTCTCTCTCTCTCTCTCTCTCTCTCTCTCTCTCTCTCTCTCTCTCTCTCTCTCTCTCTCTCATAGATTTTGATAGAACGTAAGTTAAGAAAGAATAGAAAACTAGTAGCTTCGCACACACACACACACGCACACACACACACACACGCACACACACACACGCACGCACAAACACATGGAACCTTGAGTCACCATAGCAAATATTTGGTTCATATTTGAGAGTATGAAAATCCAGGCCATTTAGTACATGTTAAGGTCAAAGGTCAAGGTCGAGAAATAGGTCGAGAAATAAGCTGACACGGCTGAATTCTACGCTCTGAGCACCCATCTACTTTTATATATGATGGCCCTGTCTTGGCCTAATGTGTGGTGGGCCCTGTTTGAGTGGCCTTCTCCACTTAGAGAGAAATCTGGTCTGTTATAGTTCAGATGTCTGGAATTCTTTGCCCACTGACCTCTGACCTCTGACCACCTGTATATCATTTGTTTAATTTTTCCCATTTTGAGTCAATCAAAATAATTAACAAGAATGATTAGTTGAGTATATAGATTATTCGACAGTTCTCTTCCCGCATTGATGCTCTTTCTTAAATGCTGGCGTTTACTCGTAGTTATAATTGATGTGGTATGAGGCTTAAATTAACACATTTTTGTCGTTACTGTTCTTGCCTGCCTGACACTTGCGCGCATTTTTGCCACGCACTGGCACGCATTGATGCGCGCCAGTGCTTGCCACTTTGTGGCACGCACTGGTGTTTTTCCCGTACTGTTCACGACCAGTTCACTCCAGTTCGCGCATCGTTCACGCGACGTTCACGCGATGGCACAAATTGGCACGCGTAGTTCACGAGAAGTTCACGACACGTTCACGCGAGTTCCCTCATCATTCCGCATCGTTTTTTGCATCGTTCACGCCAGTTCACGCCAGTTCACGAATTGGCCACTCCATATAAAAACGGGGCTTTTCCAACCCGAGGACATTCTTGGATTGGCTTCGGAAGAGACAACAATGCTTTTTGTCAGAGACACCATTCCATTGAGGAGAAGAAACGTATCTTTTTCGTTTGTATTTTTTATTGCCCTTTATTTTTGTTTCAGTAAGAAAGCATTTGATTTTCATATAAATAGCAGACATAAAATATTTACAAGTATTAAGAAAGCATTTTATTTTAACATTAAAAGCAGCAAACATGAAACAGTTTTTAGGCTGTTGATTTTAAGGTAATAGAGGAAAAAGTGTGTTGAAATAAGAAATCATTTTATTTTTACATTAAAACAGCAAACAGAAAAAATTTGTTTTGCCCTTCATTTTAAGGTAATAAAGAAGAATAAGTATGTTGATGAAATAAAACATCATTTTATT
>NC_090727.1:24825920-24850920 GCF_036898095.1 Palaemon carinicauda | reverse complement strand
AAAGCCCAATCCCTTTGTTTCTTAAGTTACTCACCCCTTATAGGCCTATAGGGAGACCATCTCTCACTACGACCCAAAGGAACAATGTCGTATTGTAGTCTGTCTTTAGCAGCTGTTGATTCAATTGGGAATTTAAAGGTTTAAAGACAAGGGACATTGACATTGCCCTAGCCAGCAGGACAATGCCCTAGAGACTGATCATGTATACATATGATCAGCGCCCAAGCCCCCTCGGGAAGATAAGTACAGTACAGTACTCTGACCAGTATGATGCAGTACCAAAAACATTCAACACATATTGGAACTTTTGGGAATTCCAACAAGATTGACTGGGCATTTATATAGACCATGTACAGTAAACGGCACCTATATGGACCATGTACAGTAAACGGCACCTATATGGACCATGTACAGTAAACGGCACCTATATGGACCATGTACAGTAAACGGCACCTATATGGACCATGTACAGTAAACGGCACTTATGTGGACCATGTACAGTAAACGGCGTCTATATGAACCCTGTACAGTAAATGGAACTTATATAGACCATGTACAGTAAACAGCGCTTATGTGGACCATGTACAGTAAACGGCACTTTTATGGACCATGTACAGTAAACGGCACTTATGTGGACCATGTACAGTAAACGGCGTCTATATGAACCCTGTACAGTAAACGGCACTTATGTGGACCATGTACAGTAAACGGCGTCTATATGAACCCTGTACAGTAAATGGCACTTATATAGACCATGTACAGTAAACGGCACTTATATGGACCATGTACAGTAAACGGCACTTATGTGGACCATGTACAGTAAACAGCGCTTATGAGGACCATGTACAGTAAACAGCGCTTATGTGGACCATGTACAGTAAACAGCGCTTATGAGGACCATGTACAGTAAACGGCACTTATGTGGACCATGTACAGTAAACAGCGCTTATGAGGACCATGTACAGTAAACGGCACTTATGTGGACCATGTACAGTAAACGGCACCTATATGGACCATGTACAGTAAACGGCACTTATGTGGACCATGTACAGTAAACGGCACTTATGTGGACCATGTACAGTAAACGGCACTTATCAGGACCATGTACAGTAAACAGCGCTTATGAGGACCATGTACAGTAAACGGCGCTTATGAGGACCATGTACAGTAAACAGCGCTTATGAGGACCATGTACAGTAAACGGCACTTATGTGGACCATGTACAGTAAACGGCACTTATCAGGACCATGTACAGTAAACAGCGCTTATGAGGACCATGTACAGTAAACGGCACCTATATGGACCATGTACAGTAAACGGCACCTATATGGACCATGTACAGTAAACGGCACTTATGTGAACCATGTACAGTAAACGGCGTCTATATGAACCCTGTACAGTAAACGGCACTTATGTGGACCATGTACAGTAAACGGCACCTATATGGACCATGTACAGTAAACGGCACTTATGTGAACCATGTACAGTAAACGGCGTCTATATGAACCCTGTACAGTAAACGGCACTTATGTGGACCATGTACAGTAAACGGCACCTATATGGACCATGTACAGTAAACGGCACTTATGTGAACCATGTACAGTAAACGGCGTCTATATGAACCCTGTACAGTAAACGGCACTTATGTGGACCATGTACAGTAAACGGCACCTATATGGACCATGTACAGTAAACGGCACTTATGTGAACCATGTACAGTAAACGGCGTCTATATGAACCCTGTACAGTAAACGGCACTTATGTGGACCATGTACAGTAAACGGCGTCTATATGAACCCTGTACAGTAAATGGCACTTATATAGACCATGTACAGTAAACGGCACTTATATGGACCATGTACAGTAAACGGCACTTATGTGGACCATGTACAGTAAACAGCGCTTATGAGGACCATGTACAGTAAACAGCGCTTATGTGGACCATGTACAGTAAACAGCGCTTATGAGGACCATGTACAGTAAACGGCACTTATGTGGACCATGTACAGTAAACGGCACTTATCAGGACCATGTACAGTAAACAGCGCTTATGAGGACCATGTACAGTAAACGGCGCTTATGAGGACCATGTACAGTAAACGGCACTTATGTGGACCATGTACAGTAAACAGCGCTTATGAGGACCATGTACAGTAAACGGCACTTATGTGGACCATGTACAGTAAACAGCGCTTATGAGGACCATGTACAGTAAACGGCACTTCTGTGGACCATGTACAGTAAACGGCACTTATCAGGACCATGTACAGTAAACAGCGCTTATGTGGACCATGTACAGTAAACAGCGCTTATGAGGACCATGTACAGTAAACGGCACTTATCAGGACCATGTACAGTAAACAGCGCTTATGAGGACCATGTACAGTAAACGGCACTTATGTGGACCATGTACAGTAAACAGCGCTTATGAGGACCATGTACAGTAAACAGCGCTTATGTGGACCATGTACAGTAAACAGCGCTTATGAGGACCATGTACAGTAAACAGCGCTTATGTGGACCATGTACAGTAAACAGCGCTTATGAGGACCATGTACAGTAAACAGCGCTTATGAGGACCATGTACAGTAAACGGCACTTATGAGGACCATGTACAGTAAACAGCGCTTATGAGGACCATGTACAGTAAACGGCACTTATGTGGACCATGTACAGTAAACAGCGCTTATGAGGACCATGTACAGTAAACAGCGCTTATGTGGACCATGTACAGTAAACAGCGCTTATGAGGACCATGTACAGTAAACGGCACTTCTGTGGACCATGTACAGTAAACGGCACTTATCAGGACCATGTACAGTAAACAGCGCTTATGAGGACCATGTACAGTAAACGGCGCTTATGAGGACCATGTACAGTAAACGGCACTTATGTGGACCATGTACAGTAAACAGCGCTTATGAGGACCATGTACAGTAAACGGCGCTTATCAGGACCATGTACAGTAAACAGCGCTTATGAGGACCATGTACAGTAAACGGCGCTTATGAGGACCATGTACAGTAAACGGCGCTTATGTGGACCATGTACAGTAAACGGCGCTTATGAGGACCATGTACAGTAAACGGCGCTTATGAGGACCATGTACAGTAAACGGCACTTATGTGGACCATGTACAGTAAACGGCGCTTATGTGGACCATGTACAGTAAACGGCACTTATGTGGACCATGTACAGTAAACGGCACTTATGTGGACCATGTACAGTAAACGGCACTTATCAGGACCATGTACAGTAAACAGCGCTTATGAGGACCATGTACAGTAAACGGCGCTTATGAGGACCATGTACAGTAAACGGCGCTTATGTGGACCATGTACAGTAAACGGCGCTTATGAGGACCATGTACAGTAAACGGCACTTTTATGGACCCTGTACAGTAAACGGCACTTATATAGACCATGTACAGTAAACGGCGCTTATGTGGACCATGTACAGTAAACGGCACCTATATGGACCCTGTACAGTAAACGGCACTTATATAGACCATGTACAGTAAACGGCGCTTATATGGACCATGTACAGTAAACGGCACCTATATGGACCCTGTACAGTAAACGGCACTTATATAGACCATGTACAGTAAACGGCATTCATATGGACCATGTACATTATTACTATTACTATTATTATTATTATTATTATTATTTCTTGCTAAGCTACAACCCTAGTTGTAAAAGAAGGATGTTATTAGCCACAACAGGGAAAAAAGGAAACAGGAAAAATAAAATATTTTAAGAAAAGTAACAATATAAACTACAAAAACTTCAACAAAATAAGAGTAAGAGAATTAAGATAGAAAAGTGTGCCTGAGTGCACCCTCAAGCAAGAGAACTCTAACCCAAGACAGTGGAAGACCATGATACAGAGGCTATGGCACTTCCAAAGACTAGAGAACAATGGTTTGATTTTGGAGTGTCCTTCTCCTAGAAGAGCTGCTTACCATAGCTGAAGAGTCTCTTCTACCCTTACCAAGAGGAAAGTGGCCACTGAACAATTATATTGCCGTAGTTAACCCGTTGGGTGAAGAAGAATTGTTTGGTAAACTCAGTGTTGTCAAGTGTGTGAGGACTGAAGAGAATATGTAGGAATATGCCAGACTATTTGTTGTGTGTGTAGGCAAAGAGAAAAAATGAACCGTAACCAGAGAGAAGGATCCAATGTAGTATTGGTCTGGCCAGTTAAAGGACCCCATAACATTCTAGCGGTAGTATCTCAACGGGTGGCTGGTGCCCTGGCCAACCTACTACCTATTATTATTATTATTATTATTATTATTATTATTATTATTATTATTATTATTATTATGAGTTGGAAAAGTAGGGCTTCAACATGGAAAATATCCTTGTGAAGAAATAAAATCAAGAAAGAATAATGATGATGCTGTGTACCCTCAAGCAAGAGAACTGTAACCTGAGACAATTGTAGTCAATGGTAAAGACTTCTTAAGTGTCCACGATAAACGTGCTGCCAACAGGGAGAGGTGGTAACGTTGTCACAGGGGCAGGTCGGCGCCATTGCATATACAGTATATAACTACGTTTTCCCCCCAAGGGTGACAACATGGCAACACTGATGTCTCCGAAGTCGAATGTTATTGGTTTTCGAAATGCATCTCTTGCCTGTTTATTATTCAATGCAATTTCGATTCATTCCGATAAGTTGAATACATGCCAGTCTCTGGAGAACATTCTTTTTCTGTTTATTCATAATGATTCCATTTAAAGCCAATATAAGGGAATTATTATTATTATTATTAAAAGAGGAGATTTATCAGCCAAATGAGTCAAACTCGACCTTTACAGAGCTGCCTCCAATAAGTTAGGGAGGGGAAAATATACATACATACATACATACACACATACACACATATAGGTCCTCTTCATTTTGTTTTCTATCAACATTAAGAGTAAAAAGAAAGGGAGCACTAGTCCAGAACATATTGCATCATAATAAATGTTGTTACTGTTCTTAATATATTCGAGAAGTAATGAACAATTATTTGTTCATTACTTCTCTTGTAGTTTATCTATTTCTCTATTTCCTTTCCTCAATGGGCTATTTTTCCCTGTTGGAGCCCTTGGGCTTATAACATCCTGTTTTTCCAACTATGGTTGTATCTTAGCTAATAATAATAATAATAATAATAATAATAATAATAATAATAATAATAATAATAATAATCATTATTATTATTGTTATTATTACTTATAACATACAATAAGATAACAGTTTTAGTCTCTAAGTCTGCCACCTCGCACCAGATTCGGAAGGTCGAATATTTCACCTTTTCGACCGAATGAGCAAGGTCTTACTCCGTGAGACAAGGACGATTATTGAACCGATGTCCTTTGAGTTTCGACCATAAGAGCTGTTTTCAGCATACTCTTGTCCTCTGAGCTACGAGAAAGTGGTTTCCTCATTATGGATAATAGATCTTCAATACTGGGTTTTTGAATCACCCTGGAAGCGCTTGATTTGGAACCCTATTCAGAGTAATCACGAATCTCTCTCTCTCTTTCTCTCTCTCTCTCTCTCTCTCTCTCTCTCTCTCTCTCTCTCTCTCTCTCTCTCTCTCTCTCTCTCTCTCACACACACACACACACACAAAGCATTATTTCTTGCATTGTAAGATTGTTGTATTAAACACATTACTGACTTATGTAACAGCGGTGTTTTCTTAACAGATTTTGCAGATAAAAATTATTATTAATAACATGAAACTTAATATGATGACTTTATTGAATTATTTTGTTATTCAATTTTAATCACAAGATTAACACTCAACACTCAACACTAAGCAATTATAATCAAACATCTATTTTCTATCCATCAATGATATCATAAGACAGAGAAACAAAATCAATTCCTTGATCATCTCTCAAGTGATTTGATCCCCAACAATTTCAATCAAGTTATTATTATTATTATTATTATTATTATTATTATTATTATTATTATTATTTTGATTATTATTATTATTATTATTATTATTATTATTATTATTATTATTATTGATTATTTTGATTTTTATTATTATTATTATTATTATTATTATTACCATTATTATTTTATTTTTATTATTATTATCATTATTATTATTATTAATTATTTTGATTTTTATTATTATTATTGTTATTATTATTATTATTATTATCATTATTAATTATTATCATTATTATTATTATTATTATTATTATTATTATTATTATTATTATTATTATTAATTATTTGGATTTTTATTATTATTATTATTATTATTATTATTATTATTATTATTATTATTATCAATTATTTGGATTTTTATTATTATTATTATTATTATTATTATTATTATTAATTATTTTTATTATTATTATTATTATTATTATCATTATTAATTATTTTTATTTTTATTATTATTATCATTATTATTATTATTATTATTATTATTATTATTATTATTATTATTATTATTATTATTATTATTATTTTTATTATTATTATTATTATTATTATTATTATTAATAATTATTATTATTATTATTATTATTATTATTATTATTATTATTATTATTATTATTATTATTATTATTATTAATAATAATTATTATTATTATTATTATTATTATTATTATTATTATTATTATTATTATTGCTTGCTAAGCTACAACCCTAGTTAGATAAGCAGGATGCTATAAGCCCAAGGGCCTCCAACAGGGAAAACAGCTTAGAATCAAATACTGGAGAGAGGGAGAACTTCTCCTTAAACACTAATTTCCAAAGATATTTTAAAACATGATCAAATGAATATCCCTTATATTGCATTATCAATATTTTTAATAAACACGACTTGTTGTTAATTGAACTCTTTTGGGTAAGAGTAGACTGGGCGGATTTATCAAAAGAGCAAATACATCAAAGGGGAGATTATTATTCATGGACGTACTTACACATATATACAGTAGGTACTAGCATGGATGCATATAGGTGCATACATACTTATGTACAAAAATATGTATAGACACACACCGTCTATGTATTTTTTCATACTGGAGCAATAGTTCACTATTCATAAAATTACTACTGGTATATAGAAATGTAGGTAAAATAGAGCTCCTACTACTCAGTATTATAATCTATATAAAATATGTTAAATTGATATCCACCTTACAAAAAGGCTAAGGAAGATGAAGACTATGAATGTACTTCGCTCTTTCCTTTAATGACAAACTGGATAAGCCCTATAGTTACAGACTCTCTACCTTTCCCCCACACACTCAACAAATAGAACAGTTGGGAAATGAGGCATCTCTCTCTCTCTCTCTCTCTCTCTCTCTCTCTCTCTCTCTCTCTCTCTCTCTCTCTCTCTCTCTCTCTCTACCAGTTAACCATTATAGGATCTTATGATTGCAATATCACCTTTACCAAGACCTACAAACAGAGAGAGAGAGAGAGAGAGAGAGAGAGAGAGAGAGAGATGTGAAGACCATTGTAACTCTAGACTTCAAATCTAACACCAACCCTGGGAGCCTAATAAGAGCGGCAATGCAGATTGACCAAAATAACTGAATGTTGTGAACTTTTGAAGAATGACGTCACAATTGAATTCATGATTATACGAATTCACTCAATAGCTTCTAGTTGTTACATCATAATATACATCAATAAATGCTACTTCTATAAAAATGTTTGTAGCGAATGATGCAATTGAAGAATTTCATAGAACTTTTTGAACTTCAGCGCCAAAGTTCCAATTAGAAGTCAACCCTGAAGTTGCACAAGGAAAGGAAGGGAACAGAAAAAGGTAGGAAATAGAGAAAATGCAAGTACGCATAGCCAAAGAATCAGTGCAATGACATGAAACTAGTGCCTACAGTACACCAGGCGAGTTGCAACGGCAGCAAGTACTATCTGTAAACCTCCTTCCCCCCCCCCCCCCCCACCCCACCGACAAGAATAGCGTTTTAGCAGTTTAGATAATTCACAGAAGATGACGGATGTAACCAATAACAGAGCAAGGACGTAGAGGCCTACCTATTATTACATGGGCTTTCTTCTTTAACCAATATGCACAAATTGAGTTTGAGAGAGAGAGAGAGAGAGAGAGAGGAGAGAGAGAGAGAGAGAGAGAGATTCGCGTATCAAAAAGTCTACATTTTCAGCATAATTCAAAGTTAAGTAAGTTATTGGAGTGTACAAGTTTATCTCCACAGCATATAATTTCTCTTCCTGCCAGCCTCCACTGCTAAATATATTCACAATTGTTTTTACGCCTTCGGATTTATACGAAAGTAGAATTCACAACATTAAGCTGCACAAAGCATATTATTTACTTCGAGGGCAACCTCTTGTCCTCATTAAAGTTCTTCTATTGATTTTTTTTTTTTTTTTTTTTTGATGAAATAATAGCCAAGTTATTGATGGCACTAATCTACAAGTCCCCTTGTGAAGACCGACGCACAAGGTCCACCTATACTTCCACAGGGATCCTCCTTACGAACTTCTATGTGGAAATTGTAGAGGGACGCCTTTTGGGCAGATGGAGATAGGGCCTAACAAGTTGAGGACCTCTGACGGATGTTCTAGCCACGTAAGAGTCTTAGGTTCTAGCAGAGCAAGGATGGACTTTCTTACAATTGTCAACATGGAAAGCCACCCTTGAAGAAATCGTGCGAGTATCACTCAGGTCCAACAGATATTTGAACAAGGACGTCGAAAGGAGAGTTAGAAAGACTCTGGATATATAACAATTTTATCAAACCGTAACCAGTGATTCCAACCCACATTACTATAAAAGAATACAATCCACAGTCGCCATCTAAAAGAGCAAGCTTGTCTCCCTTGTGTAGAAACTCATTGGCTAAGACGGGACGTCGTAAACAAATACATAGTATGCCCAGTACAGAAATGAAGTTTCCCTTGAAGAATTCTTCCTAATACGTCCAGCAAGGAACCACAAAATATCCAGCCATTCAAATCCACGAACAGTAGTATCTCATCGACAACAACAAAAACCAGCCTAATAGCTGTTCGTGTTTCATCAAACATAACTGGACAAAGTCAATTCAAGTCATCAAACTACAAAGAGATTCATCTAACTCGGACGAGGAAACGAGCGGAAAATAACAGAAGGAAACAATATGGAAACAAAGTATTATGCAACCCAATGGTGAGTTCACTTAAAAAAGTGGTATGCTGTAAGCACTACCTGAGGTTTCTGCAGCATTGTACCCAGAAATGGATTGGCCTCACAGGTCCCAACCGCCGGCCAAAATGAACCAAATTAATTCATCCATCCCAATTAATCCAACATAGACATTAATCTACAAAAAAGGACGTAGTAATGATCTATAAGATATCACATATTACAACACATTAAAACCATTGGCAAGTTGCATAGAGAGAGAGAGAGAGAGAGAGAGAGAGAGAGAGAGAGAAGAGAGAGAGAGAGAGAGAGAGAGAGAGAGAGAGATTTTTTTACAATTTCCTATATCATTAAATGCTTGTTGAAAGGCCTTCGATTTTCAGGTATTAAAGTCAAAACCTATATGCAGTTCTATCTAATAAAATGTTCTGTGTTGCTGTTTTAGTGCAAACCGGAATAGACAGATTAATTCCATTGAATACTGCAATATTTTTCAGGTCTCCCAAAGTAATGAATAAGAATTAGATCGTGGAAATTAATAATGAATTAATCTATAGAAATGGCAATGCATAGGAGAACTTGAATCAATGAGTTTTAATTTGGTATAAACAAATGAAACCACCCATCATATAGAAAGCTATCAAAGGTGTTTGCAAATACTTTGATTAATCAAGTGTCCGGAAATGAGAGAATGTAATCTACCACACAGGATATAACAATAGTGTTTCATATTTATGTTGCATTGTTGTATACACAGATAATTCTGACTACAATGTTAACTATTCCTTTACATCTTCGTGTCAGTCAGTTAAGTCTTGACTAGTTTTCTGTCTCGATAAAGGAAGTGGAGAGGATCCGAGGTCTCAATCTTGGTCAAGACGAGACTGGGGCAACATAGAAGGAATCCTGTGTGAAGTTTTCGTGTGTTAATCAGTGATAGAGTTGATGGGAGAAGTACAAGAGGAAGGCCAATGTTTGGGTGGATGGATGGTGTGAAGAAAGCTCTGGGTGATAGGAGGATAGATGTGAGAGAGGCAAGAGAGCGTGCTAGAAATAGGAATGAATGGCCCTGCTGCTTCCTCCGATGCCTTAGATGACCGCGGAGGTTAGAGGGGCCTGGTGTAGACCACTGGAGAAAACACTCGGCTTTGTTAAGAACCCATATAACTTGTAGATTCAGTTTTCCTATGCAAGTCTCTCTCTCTCTCTCTCTCTCTCCTCTCTCTCTCTCTCTCTGATATATATATATATATATATATATATATATATATATTATATATATATATATATATATATATATATATATATGTATATGTATGTGTATATATATATAGTATATATATATATATATATATATATATATATATATATATATATATTATATATATATAATATATATGTATATGTATATGTATGTATATACGTATATATATATATATATAGTAATATATATATGTATGTATGTATATACGTATATATATATATATATATATATATATATATATATATATATATATATATATATATATATATATATATATAATATATATATATATATATATATGTATATGTATGTATGTATATACGTATATATATATATATATATATATATATATATAGAGAGAGAGAGAGAGAGAGTGAGAGAGAGAGAGAGTGAGAGAGAGAGAGAGTGAGAGAGAGAGAGAGAGAGAGAGAGAAGGGTGTCTGGTTTGTTATACCTAAATATATCCAGATTGGTTAAACCTCTGAAATGTGAACTGAGCTTAAGTGCATTACATATATTTTGAGTTATTCACGTTAAAACCAAATCATATATATGCTCTATTTTCACTTGCATTTTAAGTGAATAGTATATTTTAAACTACTCACAAATATTGTATAATTATCTTTCTAACTTAACTGGTTATGTAATCCAAAAATCTTGTTGATCTTTAATATTTTATTTATGTGGATGTTAATAATTATAACCCTTTTCAAATTTGACTAAAAAAAAGTTAGTGAAATTTTACTTGAATTTATCGACCTCAAAACTCTATTTCCCCCTATACTGAGAAACTTACCAATGATATCTGATAATCATTAAGACAAAATTTCTTCACTAAAATTGCCATAAACATTTTGTTCGACAAGTTGAGAAATTCATCCAAAACTGATTTGAAATCCTTTCAATTTCAATGAATTTTCAGTCCACACCAAAAAAAAATCCATTGTAATTACAGAGTGAAATTTATGACTATTCTGATATATATTATAAAGGACTAAACTGTGTACCAAAAGGTTTTGAATACTGCAAAAACCTAACTAAAATCTGTGTGTGTGTGTGTGTGTGTGTGTGTGTGTGTGTGTGTGTGTGTGTGTGTGAGGGAACTGGTAGAAATTTCAGCATGGACTAGTCTTGGAAAACCCTGAAAGGGGCATCTAAGGTTTCGTCAGAAGGTACTAGTTGGACTATAGGGGTCAGTCAGTGATTGGCACTCACGCATCTAGCAATGACGTCACCTATTTTCACGTTGTTGGTTGGCTACCAGGTAATAACAGAATGGAAAGTGCGCTCTCTCTCTCTCTCTCTCTCTCTCTCTCTCTCTCTCTCTCTCTCTCTCTCTCTCTCTCTCAATCTTTGCGTGACATCTTCAGAAGTAATTCTTTTGTTCAATTTCAAAAATTAATGATTTTGAGTTATCAGTGCTCCAAATCAAACCATTGTTCTCTATCCTTAGGTACTGCCATAGCCTCTGTACCATGATCTTGGGTTATTTCTCTTGCTTGAGGGCATAGTATTCTATCTGTTTCCTTATTTCCTTTCCTTACTGGGCTATTTTCCCTGCTGAAGCCCTTGGGCTTATAGCATTACTTCTTTTCCAAATAGGGTCGTAGCTTAATAATAATAATAATAATAATAATAATAATATCCTTTTATACTTCACATTCGTCATTCTTGCTATCCAACCTCTTGAGAGAGAGAGAGAGAGAGAGAGAGAGAGAGAGAGAGAGAGAGAGAGAGAGAGAGAGAGAGAGAATGATTTTGGGGATAGACAACATCACCCAATAATTGAAAACACTTGGCAGTTTGATTACAACATCATTTTACTTGTTTTGTTAATACATGAATTCTGCTGCTTCTCCACAAACATTGAATGTTATGGGGACCGACTTGAAACATGATTTAGGTAGAATTGCAAACCTTACATGAGGGTGAGGTAATGGATGAATAGGGTGAGGGAAACGGGTGAATAAGGTAATGGGTGAATGGGGTGAGGGAAACGGGTGAATAAGGTAATGGGTGAATGGGGTGAGGGAAACGGGTGAATACGGTAATGGGTGAATGGGGTGAGGGTAATGGGTGAATGGGGTGAGGGAAACGGGTGAATGGGGTGAGGGTAATGGGTGAATGGAGTGAGGGAAATGGGTTAAAGGGGGAAGAGAGAGAGAGAGAGAGAGAGAGAGAGAGAGAGAGAGAGAGAGAGAGAGAGAGAGAGGAGAGAGAGTTTTAACACCACAGAAGCACAAGACGAAAGGATTTCTCGTGATCTCGTCTCGAGTCCAATCGTTTGATTTGATTTGACTTTGGCTTCGTTTGTAAAATTTATATTTAAATCTGTAAATCATAATCATATTTTAGTAACTTGTGCTTTACTGTTGTTTATGACTAAGTTACTTGGTTCAGATATGGCTATTCTATTCTTAAAACAGTAAAAGGTTCACAATGATAACTATTTATGCAGAGTCGAAGTTAGAATTAAAGACATTCGAACATGAGATGAGTCTCTTGTGCGATTCGGATTAAAGTGAATGGATTTGATACGTGAAACTAGGCCTACGCCATTGTTTTCTATGTATTTTTCTCTATTATTTGAATACTTTAGGCATAGTTGCCCGAGAAGATAATCGTTTCTTGTGCAGTTCAAGTGAAGTGACTGGGTGGGATAAGTGAGGGAGGGGAAGGATAGGACGGATCCGATGGGAGGAAATAGCGGTTATTAGGGACATGGGTAGGTAGCTGGAGGGAGTATGGGGCCAGGGGGAAGGGGGGAAGGGGGAGGGGAGGGATTAAGGGGGTTGAAGGGGGAGAATAATGTCTCCTAATCAGCTTCAAAGGTTTGGTGTTGGAAGAGTAGCTTATTTTTTATTGTAAATGTGTGTGTATGTGTGTTTGTGCAAGGCTAACACTTTGAACACGGCGGATTCCTTATGCTGCATCTTTTGATCTTTTCTAGACCTCAACAGATCTATAATATAAGAACATGTATTTGGAAATTGACATTTTATAAAAACGGGATAAATAATAAAAATATTGTAACAAAGTAAGCAATAAATGAATCATTATAAACAAAATAGAAATATTTATGACGTTTCATAAATCGAAGGATTCGAGTGACAGATGAGCAGCTTTGCCAAATTTCCTCCTGACACCTTTATTTCCCTTAACGATATTGATACTGGATTTGACATTTACATTTGGCAACAGGGGTATAAGGACTGAAGCCTAAGCCAAAGGGTCTGTGGATATGTGAGAGAGAGAGAGAGTGAGAGAGAGAGAGAGAGAGAGAGAGAGACTAGGTCTATACTCTCTTGGAGAAACTGGTTGTCTTTTACTACATTTAGCTGCCTAATACGATGCCAGGATCACGAAAGCCTTATTTTTCTCTTGGCTTTTAAAGGATACTCATGAATGGCAGTGGCAGGGGGACAGTGACAATGCCCTAGAGACTGACCATATTACTTATGATCAGCGCCCAAATCGCTTCTCCACCCGAGCTAGGACCAGGGAGGGCCAGGCAGTGGCTCACGATGACTCAGCAGGTAGACATAGGTTCCTTTAAACACCCCATCCTTAGCTCACAAGGATGGTGGGGTTGCAGACACCACAAGAAACAATAAAGGTTGAGTGGGTACTCGAACCCCAGTCCGGGAGATTGCCAGGCAGTTGTTAATGAGGAGTCATCTTACATGCTAGAAAATCCTCCTTTATGACTTAAATATGTCTCCTCTTCTTCAATTGATTCTTATTATAAGGAGATTTGTTTTATACTTAGTAATGAGAGAGAGAGAGAGAGAGAGAGTGAGAGAGAGAGAGAGAGAGAGAGAGAGAGAGAGAGAGTTTTACTAACAAATAAATGTTCAAGTTTAATCGTCCACACTGAACTTAATTCCATCTGATTAGCCTCCCTGCTCACACTATGATTGGTCTACATACTGAAGAAAGGTAGCTTCCCCCGTCGGCCTCCGCTCTCAATCAAAATATTAGTAATGAAATAAAAGCTCCTCACTATGTCTCGCTAAGGATCAGTTACAATCGCAAGTCTACAAAACGAAATAAAATGACAAAATCTAATCACAACGAAACGCCAAATTTGACTCAAATGTTTCCCAGAAAGTTTCGTTCAAAAATCTATTCTTTTGATCACGAAACTCTGAGATGATATCTCGGAAATCATGAACGAAGAAATGGAGAGAGAGAGAGAGAGAGAGAGAGGAGAGGAGAGAGAGAGAGAGAGAAGAGAGAGAGAGAGTGAGAGAGAGAGAGAGAATAACAGTTAGGGTTAATCCTTCGCAATAGACCAAAGTCCATGTAATTAACTTTCTTATTTCCACCATGACGTAAGGTAGCTTCCCCATCGGCCTCTGCTCTAAAATCGAAAAGTATTGATAATGAAATAAGTCTCTCTCTCTCTCTCATCTCTCTCTCTCTCTCTCTCACACACATCTATGCTGTCTAACTTCTTGGATTCTTACTTCATGTCTATATCTGAGTTGTCCAAATATGTTCATATTTATTAAGAATACCAAATAATGGTTATGAATAATAACGTAATTACAAAAAGGAAGATGTTCAGAAGATAAATAGGTCTACAAACAATACATGGAGAGAGAGAGAGAGAGAGAGAGGAGAGAGAGAGAGGAGATAGGGAGGGAGAGAGAGAGAGAGAGAGAGAGAGAGAGATTTCGTGCAAACTTCAAACATGAGAGAAATGTCTCCATCTTGTCCCACAATGTCACCTGCTTTTTCCTGGCCTGGGGCTACATACGGACTTGAGGCTGCTTGTCTGTTAGCCCTGGGTCTCAAATTATAGGTAATAATGATGACTAAGAGAGAGAGAGAGAGAGAGAGAGAGAGAGAGAGAGAGAGAGAGAGAGAGAGAGAGAGAAATTTTTTTTTTTTTTATAGACCAAAGACCCACCGAGATTGTTCTACATATGGAGGTAAGATTGCCCTTACCTTCGGCCTCTGCTCTAAATCTAAACGACGTAAAATGAGAAAATTGAATCACAATGAAACGCCATAATTGAATCAGGTGTTTCCCAGAAAGTTTCGTTCAAAAACATATTCGTTTGATCATGAAACTCCCGAAATGGTGTTTTCTTTTGTTAATATGATATTAATTTCCATTTGTTTCTTCTCATTACTTAATATTACATTCTTATCATTTATCTCTCTTACTGCACTTGTGTGTTAAGTTATACTTATAATGGATTTCACACAGTAACATTCTAAGGATCTCTGAGAGAGAGAGAGAGAGAGAGAGAGAGAGAGAGAGAGAGAGAGGTAATAAGAGAGGTAGTAAGAGAGGTAATGAGAAAAAATAGTAAGCGAGAGGTGATGAAAAAGATAGTAATAGAGAGGTAGTGAGAAAAATTTGTAAGAGACAGGTAGTGAGAGATGGGGTAGTGAGAGACGAGGTAGTGAGAGACGAGGTAGTGAGAGTAGAGGTAGTGAGAGTAGAGGTAGTGAGATTAGAGGTAGTGAGAGATGAGGTAGTGAGAAAAGAGGTAGTGAAAGAGAGGTATTGAGACCTGGAGGTAGTAAAATAGAGAGGTAGTGAAATAGAGAGGTAGTAAAATAGAGAGGTAGTGAAATAGAGAGATAGTGAAATAGAGAGGTAGTGAGAAAAGAGGTAGTAATATATATATATATATATATATATATATATATATATATATATATATATATTATATATATATATATATATAAATTATATATATATATATATATATATATATAAATTTATATATATATATATATATATATATATATATATATATATATATATATATATATAATATATATTTATATATATATATATATATATATATAGAGAGAGAGAGAGAGAGAGAGAGAGAGAGAGAGAGAAGAGGTAGTAATATATAAATATATATATATATATATATATATATATATATATATATATATATATATATATATATATATATATATATATATGTGTGTGTGTGTGTGTGTGTGTGTATTATATATGTATATATATATATATATATATATATATATATATATATATATATATATATATATATATACTTGCTAGTATTTGTATTCTTTATAAATACACACATCTATAAGTATATATATTATCATGATAAACTGTGCAAAAATAGAAAGTATCATCATATTGCAATACTGAATTGAGAGAGAGAGAGAGAGAGAGAGAGAGAGAGAGAGAGAGAGAGAGAGAGAGAGAGAGAGAGATGGTCCTTGAAACAACTCTCTATGCAACTCTTATCATCAACTTTAAGGGACAAAGTATTTGATGATATTCCCCGAGCTAAGTACTTTGGGTTTTTATTTGATTCTACTCCTACTCCCGGCAATGCCCATAGATAAGAGGGTAGATGCATGAAACTTTGGGAACTGTTGATATAAACTTTGAGACAAAAACAGTAACTGTAAAAGTGGCATTTCCTGGTTTCAATGGAGTCAAACAATAATATGCAGCAAGCATAGTTGAAGTGATATGTAATCAGCTAGAAAAAAAAGGCTTATGCCACTAATGTACTGTTGTATCAGTTACAATATTAGGACAACAAGCTGCAGGGCACAAATTTGGTGTGCAGCAAAGGATCATTGGAAAGAATAGGTGGTGTGCAAGAGAAGCAGCAGTTTAACTAATTAGTCACCACTTTGATGACTTGCTTATTCTACTGGAAGAAATGTCTACTGATCTGAAAGAAAATGTAGATAAAAGAAGTGCAGTCAGTCAGCTGTTGCACCAGATTCTTACCTTTCACTTCCTTGCATTACTTTTCATTTGGAATTTTATGATATCAAAAATAGTCTACATTCAAAAGAGACTTCAAGGCTATCAAATAAACTCCCACAATGGTGCCAAAGACTTATTGGCACTAGAAATGTGTATAATTGAAAACAGAGAAGCAATCTGTAATTAGTCGCTCAGTGCAGAACTTTATGGCAATTTATGCACTTATGCACTTATCCAAAGACACAAACAAATGTTAAGCAAAGGACATAGCTATCAAAAAACAAGGTAACCATGTAAGGTAAAATATTCAGAACTTACCCACTTTCTTTCACTTAACGGATACAGCTATCTTTGTTTTTTGAAACAGTACTTCAATGGTTCGTGTCTCACTTTTCACCTCACTTGTAGAGCAGTATCTTCAGAACTAAGCCCACTAAGTTTTCGTAGAACAACATTTTCAGAACTGGAATACTTCACCTCATTCCAGAGGCAATCGACAAGCTCCAAATACTTCACCAAACAAATTACCCAAGTTATGACAGCTTCACTCATTAGTTTGAAATATAAGGGAAACGTATCATTAATAACAAAAAAAAATGGTAATGTAGCGAATATATTGAAGCTAATTATGATTACAAAAACTAAGTTCATTCTCGTTAACATGCGTATTCGAACGCAAGAAAAATGAATTTAAACAACATGGAAACGATCACCTACAATAGTTAGCTATTTGAATAAAATAACCAAGGATCCTATACAGAAGGAAAGAGAAACCTATAAACAACAATTTCTACACATTAGAACTATGTGAAAATTAGGATGTTGATGGTAGAGCTGAGAACCTGAATAAAGAAAAGTAATATGCCAGGAGAAAAAGCTACTGATGTAGGCCTCAGTAAAAAACAAGAGATAATGCACCTAATGAAAAGTGCAATCTGCATAGACTGAAAGAAAACAACGTAGCACAAGACTTAGAGATACAGTATAAACAAGTTGGAGTTTCTGCTAGATGAAGAACAAATTCTTGAAAAGAGTAAAAGTTCAGGATTACTGAATGACGAGAGAATGAAAGAAAACTGTCTACATGTTGCAAATTCTACAGTTGTTATTTGGATGGGACTGAACTTTATGAGGATATCTTAGATTGCAGAATGCTCTTGGCAAGTAGAACGGATGTTTAGATTTCCCCTTCAGAGAAGCTCATCCAATTCTTTATACAATATGGTGATGAAAATGTTTTTTCTACCTTAAGAGTACCAATCGAAATTATACACACAGCAACAATTTCAATTTCAAGCAGTGAACATTTGTGCAGATAACTAATATTGATTTTGCCTTATCTCTAATCCTGAATGGGACAGGGTAGACGCAACGCTTAGCATTTAAAGGTTTAAAGGCCGTTCATGAATGGCAGAGGCAAGGGACAGTGACATTGCCCTATCAAGTAAGACAATGCCCTAGAGACTGAACATATATACATATGATCAGCGGCTAAGTCTCCTCTCCATTCAAGCTAGGACCAAGAAGGGTCAGGCAATGGCTGCTGATGTTTTAGCAGATATACCTAGTCTCCAGAAAACTCGCCCCCCCCCCCCTATTTAGCGCACAAGAATGGTGAGGTTGCAGTGACCAAAGGAACTATTGAGGTTGAGGAGGACTCGAACCCCAGCCCGGAGTTTACCAGTCATGAATTTTACCACATCAGTCACCACAACCCAAAGTATTGAGAATGGAGAGGTAGAATTCAATACCTTTGATGATGTTTTTGATAATTTTCCTTCAGCAAAGTCTCACACTCCAAATATAGCCTAATTGGCATCAATTTTTATTGTTTTAATATTTTTATAATAAATATACTATTTTAAATGTTAAAACTAAGCAGTTTCAGCAGCTGAAAAAATATTTTTCATTTTCTATTCAGTTTTAATGAAAGTGCTTTGATTGGTAAGAGTTATTGGAGAATATCCAGCTAAATCCTTATTCTAACTAACAAATTTGCAACACTGTAAAACTTAGGGTCCCTTGAAAAATCTCTCCAAAACTGTTTTTTTTTTTATCAATGTCAATCTACACGATTTATCTATTTCTTAATTTCAGGATTTTGTATCTTTTATAAATGATAAATCCTTATTGCATTTATTAACTTTTGTGCAGAATGATTTTGGAAATATATTTGTATCTCTGTACCAACCGTGTTTCACACAATTGTACATAATTCCTTTTGTATATATTATGCTTGTATCTTCGCTCTTCCCTCGCACTAAAACGAACATGAAAATTCATGTCTGGTTTATCCTCTGTAATATTGTCTGTCTTGTGAACTTGTTATGTCCTGTTGCCTTGAGGTTTTGTATATAAGGAGAGTGTTCTACAGTAATAGAACTCAGTCGTTTCCAACCTGCCTTTGAGTTCACAGCCTTACTCGGCGCCGTCACATCTCCCTCAAGAATGTTAGGATCACTAAATTCCAGGGGTTTAACTAACAAGTTTGCAGCACTATGAAGCTTGAGTGCATTTAGGGATATTATCTGTAACTGTTTTACTCAATTCTAATTTCCACAGTTTTTCAGTTCAGAACTTCAGGATTATGTAGACAAATTGCTTTTGAGTGTTTTCCTTTTTCAAATACAGCCTCATTTTTTTTTCTCTTTTGCGCAATAGTGTTGGTAAAACATTTGTATCTCCCCCAAATAATGCTGGTAACACTAAACTCCATTATTATATATCCTGCTAATATATAATTTTAACTTGTATTAGTCAACTCAATATATCTTCTGGCAGGAAATAATAATAGGTTGTTCTCCATATTGTCAAATTAATCATTGTGGCACAGGTCCAGAATCCTTAAAGTTTATCCCATCACAAAGGGCGCCATTTTCTGTGTTTGTCCTGGGCGCCAGTAACCCTAGTTTGCCTCTGGTAGTGAGAGAAGAGGTAGTCGGAGAAGAGGTAGTGAAAGAGAAGAGGTGATGAGAGAGAGGTAGAGAGAGAGAGAGGAGGTAGTCAGAAAAGAAGTAGTGGGAAAAGAGGTGATGAGAGAGAGGTAGAGAGAGAGAGAGAAAGAGGTAGTGAGCGAGAGAGAGAGAGAGAGAGAGAGAGAGAGAGAGAGAGAGAGAGAGAGGAAGTGGGATCAGAGAGAGAGAAAGAGGTAGTGAGTGAAGCGAGAAAGAGAGAGAGAGAGAGAGAGAGGGGTAGTGAGTGAAGAGAGAGAGAGAGGGGTAGTAAGTGAAGGGAGAGAGAGAGAGAGAGAGAGTGGAGAGAGAGAGAGAGAGAGAGAGAGAGAGAGAGAGAGAGAGAGAGAGAGAGAGGTAGTGAGTGGAGAGAGAGAGGTAGTGAGTGGAGAGAGAGAGAGAGTTACAAGGATTTTCCCCCAGTCCTTCAATGCTCCCATAATTTCAAAACTAGATCCTCCGCAGCTTTCCTCCAACACCTTATCTTCAACTCTCTCTCTCTCTCTCTCTCTCTCTCTCTCTCTCTCTCTCTCTCTCTCTCTCTCCCCCTTTCACTTACTCGAGATTTAGCGTAAAAAAAATTCGCTGATTTTAATTTTAACATATCCTAAATATCATGTCGATCCCAGTTTTCGATGTTAATTAGTTATAGTAGAACCAAGCGAAAGTGGCGGGTGAGAGAAGCTCTATTTTCAATGCATCGTATCTACATCAAAATACTTCGGACAGCATACCTTCAAGACCCCTCTGAAGATATGAAGAAGAATCTGACCTGCGGATTAACTGATTTAGCGTGCTAGACTAATCCGGCTTTTTTTTTCGAGACGAATTTGAGAATTATCTCTTAACCTTTTAACTCCTGGTCATTTCCATTTTTATAGCTGTAGTTCTCAGTTTACTGGAATCATTTGCAATCACAGTTTTATGTACAATTTGCTTCCCTCATGACAACCAAGTTCTCTCTCTCTCTCTCTCTCTCTCTCTCTCTCTCTCTCTCTCTCTCTCTCTCTCTCTCACACATACATACATTTGCCATTGTAAGTACTGTCGATTGACTGTCTACTCTTTATCCGAATCACTGCTTTATATACGGAGAGATGAAGTACCAATTATAAACAAGGTTTGTTTGAAGTGACATTTATGGCATTTGATGACACAATCGGAGTCCTAATCTTATAAGCTGAAAATTCATTTCTCAAGGGCTTAAGATATGAAAGGATAGATTGTGGGATTTAAATTTTGACCTACCTCTGGTCTGTTTTCCGATACTCCGGAGTTATTCTTTTATCTAAAAGCTGACTTTATGGAATTATCAAGAAACTGACAGCTGTTGGATACCCTTCTCCTGTATGAATACTATGTCTTTGTATATATATTCTCATTGTTGATTCTAATGATGTCCCTAATGGATGAAACTACTAACTCCAATCAAGTCTCTTGATTTTCCCTTCCTGGCTATACTACATATTTATGCTCATCACGTGTCAGCTTTCGTGATATATATATATATATATATATATATATATATATATATATATATATATATATATATATATATATATAATATATATAATATATATATATATATATATATATATATATATATATATATATATATATATATATATATATAATTAAAGATTGAGAAACAGAAACAACCCTATGAAGAAGACTGAGGGAACGAGGCCTCTCCCCTCAAAGACCTTAATCCATCTTCTGTTTCTGGAATTCTCTAATCCACCCTGTCCAGGTAAAATGACCGAAATCGACAGATTTCCACACGATATATTCTGTGTCTCACCCGCCACTTTCGTTTGGTTTTACTATAGTAGTAACCTTCAGTTATATCTTTATAACATTCATTATCACTCTTCCCTTCCTTTCCCCTACTTTTTCCCCCTCCCTTTTCCCTTTACTTCCTATCTCTCTTTTCGCGATTTAATGCAATATTTTGTCACTGCGCTACATCTAAAAAATAGATCACCTGTTCTTCTCAATTCCCCCTCCCTCCTTCCCCTCCCTCCTTCCCCTCCCTCCTTCCCCTCCCTGTTTTCCCCCTCTCCTCCCGTTGAATTAACATAGATAATAATGCTTGAAATTATATTCATATTAATTTTAGTCGCCTCTCGACAACAATCATGTGCATTCCCTCCCTCCCTCCTTCCCTCCCTCCCTCCTTCCCCTCCTCCCCCCTCCCCTTCCCCTCCCCTCCTGCCATACAGCTTAACACTATGTTTGCTCTCGTACTCGTGTCACAGGTAGAATCACTCAAGCATTTAGGAACTATGATCTCTAATACAGGGTCTTTTGAATTCGAGTTTAAAGATTGAAAAAAAAAAGCAAATCAGACAATGGCTACGTTAAGTAAAAATCAAAACACCTATAATTACACATAAAAGTGTTTTTGTAGATTTGAGAACAAAGTTGAATGGCAGGACAGGATTGGAAATGAAACTATAAGAGAGATTACTCGAGTGCCATATGTGGATGAGTTCATGGTGAGGGGTAGATGGAGATGGTTTGGGCATGCTCTTCGCACTCCCCAAGAGAGATTAGTTCATCAAACGTTTAGCTGGGCTCCACAAGGCACTAGAAAGAGTTGGGAGACCCAGGCCTACATGGCTGAGACTATGAATGGAGTAGTATTGATTTAAAAGCTAAAGATTGAGACGACTGGCGAAATCTAATCTAGGCCCTTTGAGAGAGAGAGAGAGAGAGAGAGAGAGAGAGAGAGAGAGAGAGAGAGAGAGAGAGAGAGAGAGAGAAGAGAGTGTGTCTTCATGTTCCTGAATTGCTAAAATAACCATCTAAGATACAAAATTGCACACGGTAAAAAAAAGCATATTGAACTAGAAAAGCACTCAGAGTGCAGACCTCCACCACGGCAGCTTATTTCAGTCGACATTTTGCTTGCCCTTGACCTTTGACCTAGGACTTTCAAAACTGAATCACTTTCACGTATCAATATAACAATTAATCCCTGAAAGTTTCACTACTCTGTGAGTAAAATTGTGGCCAGGAAGTTGTTCACAAACAAACAGACAAACACACGAATAGAGGGCGAAAACATAACCTCCTTCCAACCTCGTTGGTAGAGGTAAAAAGTGAATGGAAATTTCGAAAAGAATTTCTCTATATATTACGTTATAATTGATTTAGTAGGTTACAATTATTCAACTCAAACGAGATTAAAAACATCATAAAAAAACATTACCTGAACTACATACATATACGTACACATACATACATACACATACATACATGCACTGTATATATACCTCGAAAGCAAGAGAATTCGTTCAGAAATACATTAGATATGTGCATAACAATTAGATTAGGCCTAACCAAACATGTAGTTACTCTGTTGAAGTAATGGTCTACTGAAATTGAAAATCTAATATCAACCTGTAAAGTAACAAATAAATGTTTTATTAAAAACCCGTAATATTGTGCGGTTAACCCATGAACCAGAAATTTGGAGTCTTACTAAAGCGTTAGAACATATGATAGTTACAACTCGAAGAGCTATGGAAAGAATAATGATGGGAATAACACTAAGAGATACCAAAAAGACCAGCTTGGATACGAGAGCAAACTAAATTAGAAGATATTCTAACATGTAAGTAAAAGAAATGGACAGGACATAAAATGGGCAAGGCAGGCAATAGATGGACATTAAGAATAACAGAATGTGTCTGGATGTTGTATAAGAAACAGGGGAAGGAAGAGAAGACGATGGATTGAGGAACTAAGTAAGTTTGGGGTGTGGACTGGCACAGAAAGACCATAAACAGACGCAAGTGAAAGGACATGTCTGAGGCCTTTGTTCTGGAATAATGAAAGAGGTTAAAATTTAGGGGTTAGAACACCAGCATAGTTAGGATTTCTTAACTCAAAATTTATTAAAAAAAATAATCTAAAATGTTTAAACAAACAATATGTGCAAACCAAATGCAACATAAGAATTAAATATCTCTCTCTCTCTCTCTCTCTCTCTCTCTCTCTCTCTCTCTCTCTCTCACACACACATACATACATACACATATACGTAGATTACTTGACGACCACCGTGGACAATACCAGTAAAACACAAGTTCTCATTACCATAGAGTCAGGTGTGCATCGTATGAGACGATACGTGTACTGAACGGGTATTCACTCAAAATTACCCCCTTTGTAATGCCTTCACGAGAGAGAGAGAGAGAGAGAGAGAGAGAGAGAGAGAGAGAGATCAAACTTTTACCTTGTTTCATTGCTCTGTCATTATGAAGCATGATAGTCTTAAGGGAAGTTTCAGTCAGGAATTACAGTCTCTGTGAAGGAGACGTCAACATCCAATGATTGTTTTAGTTTATACAAAATCGAGAGAGAGAGAGAGAGAGAGAGAGAGAGAGAGAGAGAGAGAGAGAGAGAGAGAGAGAGAGAGTAAGGAGCAAAATATCGTAAAAAAGATTGAGAAGTGAAATCACATAAGACAACTTACAGACAACAATGAAACAATCTGTATATAAAATAAACCAGCGAAATATAAACGTCCTTCCCTGCCCAATCAGGGACTCCTAGCCAACTTCTCAACCTAGTGTGGAGTCTGTGGACCCCAGCTGATGGCCACAGAGGTTGAAGAACAGTTAAGTAACTTTAAAATCATTTGAAAATTTTGTAGTACGTAAAAAAATTAAACCTATTCTTTTGAAAAGGATATCTGACAATACTCAAGTTATTATATAGCAAATACGAGAGAGAGAGAGAGAGAGAGAGAGAGAGAGAGAGAGAGAGAGAGAGAGAGAGAGAGAGAGAGAGTTATTATTATCATTATTACTATTATTGTTGTTGTTATTATTATTATTATTATCATTATTGTTGTTAGTTATAATAATAATTATTATTATTATTATTATTATTATTATTAT
>NC_090727.1:24785920-24820920 GCF_036898095.1 Palaemon carinicauda | reverse complement strand
ACTTGGACGCTGATCATATGTACATATGGGTCAGTCTCTAGGGCATTGTCCAGCTCGATAGGGCACTGCCACTGTCCCTTGCCTCTGCCATTCATGAGCGGCCTTTAAACCTTACAAACCTTTAAAGAAATCAGTTAATACTATCGGTGGTAAACTGAGAATCCAACAGCAGAAAGGCGATCATATTAACTGAATAAAAACCCTAACCTTTTCCAGGAGGAAATGATAAAACTCGGACTTAATTGCCACTGTTGGAGTCCCTGGTCTTATAGCATCCTGCTTTTCCAACTAGGGTTGTTGCTTAGCAAGTAATAATAATAATAATAATAATAATAATAATAATAATAATAATAATAATAATAATAATAATAATAATAATGTGTTACAAAACCAAAAGCAACCAACAAAAGGACGAAGATTGAGTTGCTGCTTGATTCGATCCAGCATTCTAAAAAGTAAAGTCACCCTCCAGACAACTGATATATACCATTCCCCCAAAGCTTCTTGGTAAAGCTCTCCCAAAACGCAGACAATACACGAACAGTAGTGTCACCCCGGAAAAAAAAACACTGCTAAGAAACTTAAAGACCCAAAAGTGTTTTACCATCTGTCAAGCTGATAAGACCGTTGCTTCGTCTTCATCTCCATAGCTGACTGTCAAACCAATCTAGATGTAATCCTTTCCCATAAAAGCAAGTTTAAGCTTCTCACCCCTAACCCTACCGACTACAGGAGGAGGAATGATGATAAAAGCATCGAAGCTGGGAACACTGCAAGCAACACGGTCCATCTGCTTCCCATCACCGCCAACCACGGTCTTGGTTACCTCTATGGTAATGTTAAGACCCATAAAGATGGAAACCCAGTTTGCACCTCCTTTCTCTCCAACTGGACGACGGGAACCAATGGGTTCTTTTGGAGTGGATACCTTCTTCCCCTCCGTCACCTTCTTCCTTTTCATTTGACCTATAGAGGCTGAGGTGCCTCTTAAAACAAGGGAAAAAAAGAAAGCTGAATTGCCAATAAACAAAAATGGGTGATTATCCTTATCCCACACTCCAAACCACATAAATGATTTATTGACTCTAACAACTTTTGGTCCTCAAGAAGACACATATCAGGTAAAATGTCGACAACCAATAGGAGATACTAGGAAAGTAGGGATACTAGGACCAATCTATGAGGAAATAGAAGAAGAGGAAATTAAGGAATATTTGGAAGATCAGGATATTAAGGTTAGCAAAATAGAAAGGATGTGGAAAAGTAAGAGAGAGGATGGAGTAAAAGCTAAATGTGTTAAGATTACATTTGAGGGAAATGTGATGCCAGAGAAAAAAAAATTTGGAAACAGAATACTGGAAGTTAGGCCGTTTATACCAAAGGTCATTCAGTGTTTCAAATGTCAGAGGTTTGGTCACCATCAAGACGATTGTAAATCAAAAATAGATAAATGTGCAAAATGCGAGGGAGACCATATGGCTAAAGAGTGCAGTAAAGACCAATTCAAGTGCACAAATTGCTCGGGTAAGCATGTCGCTAGTTATAGGTGTTGTGAAGTAGCTAGAGAAGCCCAAAGAATACAGATAGTAAAAACATTGGAAAATGTACCTTATGACCAAGCTAAAGTCAAATATAATCAGTGGAAGAGGGAAAATGTGAGGGGTCATGAAAAATATGACCAGGTAAGTAATAAAACAACAGAAACAGGGACGAAGGGTGACATGTTAGGTTCAAATCTTAGTACTAAACAAATAAGAGACGAAACTTTCAAGAGAAATTATGCTGAAATTGTGAAAAGGCAGAAAATAAAAACGAATTATAAAAGCTGTCAAACTGAAGGGAAGGAAACTGAACACAAAGAAAGTTCTAAAACTGAAAACAAAATGGACTCGGAAATAATAATAAAATTATGCAGATTCATTTGTGTTGTACACAGAATTTTGGCCAATAAGGAAACTTCTGATAGTCATTCAATATTAATGGATGAAAATGTTAGAAGGGAAATGCTAGTAACGTTTGGTGTAACTGTTGACGATGGGAAATTGGAAAATCTTAGAAAGGATTTAAGTGTAAGGGAAAAACCAATAGCAAGTAAAAATGGATATTAATATGTCAAAATGATCTATAATTCAATGGAATGCGAGGGGTGTGTGTAACAATCTGTCGGAGTTAAAACTGATGATGTACAGTGTCAATCCTCATGTTTGCTGTGTATGTGAAACATCTTTGAATGAAGATCAACAGGTAAAGTTTATAAACTATAGAGTTCTAAGGAAAGACAGAGTAGGTCAAAGAATGGGGGGGGGGGGGGGCGGTGTAATGATCCTTATTAGACGTGACGTTTGTTATGTAGTGGGAAACACCACAGAATATCCAAATGGTAATATGGAAGTTCAACACATCAAAGTCAAACTCAAGAGAGGTCATTTTGACATAATAAATGCGTATAACCCTAGTGACAGGTTGACTAAAGAGGAATTTGTTTATTACATAGAGAAAACTGGGGAGAAATTTTATAGTTGTAGGGGATTTTAACGCTCATCACTCCTTGTGGGAACCTGATATTGCCGAAAACAAAATCAACAACAGCGGGAAAAGGATGGTGGAATGTAATTGTCTTTTTATAATAAAAGAAAAAAAATGAACACGACAATTTAGTATTAATTACGCGACCGGGACTACCTACAAGTCTAAATCCTATTACAGGGACATTTTCAACAATAGATTTATGTTTCAGTTCATCCACAATAGCGAATTGTTTTAATATAAAAGAGCTAGCTGACAGGGGTAGTGATCACACACCAATATTAATATATATAGTGACTTGGAAACTGAACAAACCGGGTTATGGAAAAGAAGGAGGTGGGTGAAGGAAGATGTTCACTGGCAAAAATGGAATAATGATATTGACACAATAGAATTGGCAAACACATTGGAACTGGATGGTGAAATACAAGATTTCAGCAATAGAATGATCAAATCTAGTGAAAAGAATATCAGACAAACTAATGAGAAGGTAAGTATTAAATATAACAAAGCCATGCTGGAACGAGAAATGCAGTAAGGCAGTGGCAGAGAGGCGACGAGCAAGAAAGCTGTTCACCAAACACCCAGCCACTCGCAATATGATGCCCCGAAAATGGGAGACGTCTCTTTGTCGTCTCCGTATTGGTCACACTCGGTTGACACACGAGTTTCTGCAGAAGGGCCAACACCAACCGTATTGTGACGACTGTTTAGTACCTCTAACAGTGAGGCATTTGTTGACCGAATGCCCCAATTATAATAACTTAAGGAATCTATATTTGTTTGAGGCTCGAGGTGAGGGTGGCAGGTTCATCCTTGCCAAGATTCTTGGAAATGATGTGTCCTACCATGCAAGTGGCATTTTTAGATTTATTTCAGAAGCAGGTCTTCTGAAAACTATTTAACTTTTATGACATTCAACTTTTATGATTTTAATTGAATACTCTTTTATTTTTTATTTTATTTTATTTTTTATTTTTGTATACATAAATTAAATGTTACCGGCGTCAATGACCTCAGATGTCAGCATGCCTGAAAACTTTAAATCAATCAATCTTGCAATAAAATCGACTTCCGCAAAAAAGAAGCAGTAGTGAAGAAATGTAATAAAGTTACAAGAAGAGTTTCTTGGGGTAATTACACGGGTAAAATGAATATGAATACACCTCAGAAAGAAGTTTGGAACACTATTAATAGGATTAAGGGAATTCCAGTTAGATATAACCATCCACTAACTCATGGGGAAAACAAATCGATTTTCGATCCGATAGAAAAGGCAGAATTACTAGCAGAAGCCTTTGGGAAAAATGTGTGTGGCAATTGTCTTAAGAGTCGGAGAGGGAAATAATTGAATGGGTTGAAATAGCAAAACACAATAATGAATTTCAGGATTACAACAAATTATTCTCAATGGCCGAGCTAGAAGAGTGCATCAAAGAGTTGCCAAATGAAAGTGCAACAGGGTTAGACAAAATTCATAACAAATTCATCAAAAATATGTCAAAGGGGAAACGTCATCAAGTATTGGGTTTTTTTTTAATAAAAGCTGGAGAGTTACAAGTTATCCTAAGATGTGGAAACAGAGTATGATCTGGCCGGTACTAAAACCCGGAAAACCCGAGGAACTACCAGAATCCTACAGACCAATCGCATTGTTATCTTGCTTCGGCAAACTAATGGAAAGAATGGTCCATAAACGCCTATACTGGGTGTTAGAAAATAACGAACAATTGGGAAGAAACCATTGTGGATTCAGAAAAACTAGGAGTACAACAGACCAGTTAGTTAGACAGGAGCATGAGGTAAGAGTTTCATTAATAAATCGTAAGGTAACAGTAGTTGTTTTCTTTGATCTACAGAGTGCCTATGATACAATAAACCATACAGCTTTGATGTATAAACTCGCACGAAAGGTCACAGGGAGACTGTTAGCATAGCATGAGTGTTTTTTGAAAGATAGGGAATATGTAGTAAATGGAGAAAATAAATATTCTAACCCTAGAAAGATTAGATCAGGGGTTCCTCAAGGCTCAGTCTTAAGTCCTACACTATTCAATATCATGATGAGTGACATACCAAACGTAGAACCAGTCAAAAGTTCAGAATTTGCAGATGATACTTGCTTCTTTGTAACTGCAGATACAATTAAGATGGCTTGTCTGGAAATTCAGGATGCGATTGAAAGGTTTTACGATTGGACCCAGAAATGGGGGCTAAGGATAAATACAGGACAGACGAAGATAATGTATTTCACAAAAAAAAAAAAATAGATATCTTACCTAAAATAAAAATTGACAATAATATAATTGAATGGGTATGTAAATACAAGTATCTAGGATTGGTATGGGACAGTCCAGGCCTCACCTGAACACATCACATCAACCAGGTAAGAGCAATATGCTATCAGAGACTGAACTTATTGAAGGCGGTTTCCTCTTACACCTGGGGAGCAGATAGGAAAACTTTGCTGATGTTCTATAAGGCTTACATTTTAAGCAAAATTGAATATAAAATTGAAGAAAATTCGTCAGCAGCTAGAAGTAACTTAGAAAAATTGGAAAAAATACAAAATATTGCTTTACGAATAGCACTTGGAGCCAAAAATACATCACCCATTGTATCACTACAAGCTGAAAGTAACGTGACACCAGTAAGAATAAAAATACAGAACAAAATGTTGCTTTATTATGTAAAATTAAAACAGTTAAGTAAGAATCACCCAACTAGCCAGGAAGTTCTAAACGATAAAAGACTAGACGGTAGAGGATGGAACTCAGGTTATTTTAAAAAACCATTTATATTAAGGGTACAGGACATCATGCTTAGGTGGAAAGTGAAGTTAGGGATGCAACGGGAAGAAAGGGCATTTCTCGTTGCAGCCCCCTGGCAATGTATTGGTAAGTATCTTGGTATTAACCCAATGGGTGACATTGACCAGGAGGAACCTAATAACAAATTTATTCAAGAGTTCTGTAAAATGAAAGAGAAAAAGTATCTTAACCATTTAGACATATATACGGATAGGTCCAAAAAGAAATACATAGTGAGGAATGGTCATGTGCAGCTGCCTATGTTATTCCCAGCCTTGACTTTTATTGTAGTTTTAGATTAAACCCAGCAACGTCTATTCTGGGTGCCGAATTATTTGCTATATGCGAAGCGCTGAAATGGACAGGGGGTAATTACAGGAGCAAAGAGACGGTAATATTCACAGATTCATTGTCCGCCATTTCAATGATAAATAATAAGTATACAAAAAGATTCAAAACATTAGTGCACAATATACAGGAGATGCTAATCGAAATGAATAGCAATTACAATTTTGTAAACCTGCAGTGGATTCCAAGCCACAAAGGAATCCTGGGAAACGAGCTGGCAGATGCAACCGCTAAACAAGGGTTAAACAACCCCTGTACTGTCAACAACCGCTTGTCGATGACAGAGATGAAAACAATATCCAAGAGAAAAATGATAGAAACCTGGCAAATGGAGTGGGATGTTATAAAATCAAGTAAGTGGCTCGGTACGTTTAATCCTTTTATAGAAGATTGGGAGACAGCTTATTGCAGAAATAGGAAACTAGAAACCGTAATGGGAAATTTGAGAATTGGACATGTTAGAGTAAATGCATATTTACATAAATTCAAGATGACAAATACACCTTTGTGTAGCACATGCAATGTAGTAGAGGACATTTCACACGTAATGATAAATTGTAAGAAATATAATCTGCAAAGAAAGGATTTAGAAGTAAAATTAGCAGGACTCAAATTGAATTTCTCTATGAATAATATATTAGGAAAACACGAAGAAAAGGATATACAGGAAAGGGTGAAAACTGCTTTTATAACATTTCTAACCAAAACTAATTTACTAAACACATCATAATCATCTGTAAAATTAATTATCCAACAGAAGAATAAGGATTAAATTGAGTCTCTAAACCCACATAAATGTTCTTTTGTAAAGAGACTACATTTAATGCAACGATTTTGCAATAGACAAACCACAGGAGGTTGTTTTAAATATAAATCAATGTAAACGTATTTAAATGGAAATGGTTTTAATTAAGTGATATATATATATATATATATATATATATATATATATATATATATATATATATATATATATACATATATATATATATATATATATATATATATATATATATATATATATATATATATATATATATATGTATATATATATTATATATATATATATATATATATATATATATATATATATATATATATATATATATATATATATATATATATATATATATATATATATATATATATATATGTGTGTGTGTGTGTGGTTGTATTGCACTATAAAAACAATATCAATGGAAGGGGGGAGCATGGATATTGTTTGAATTAAAGGTATTAAGCCTCATGTGGGGGAGTGAACATATCATTCATAACATTCGGTGAAGGAGTTAACTTTTACTAACAGACTAACAATTAAAATTTGTCAACTGTATTGATCAGATCTGATATTTTATCTTGTATCATATTTACAGGGGAGTACATTGGCTCCAAGAAGTGGGCCAGATCTCCTACTAAAATGGAAGAAGAAGAAGAAGAAGAAGAAGAAGAAGAAGAAGAAGAAGAAGAAAAGTAAACTATACGAGGCCATTAACAGTAGCCAGTACGGGCTAGACTTCTAACCAGACTCCGAACCACAAAAAAAAAAAAAAAAAAAAAAACTATTATAAACAAAAGCAAACACAGATTTCTGTCCTCCGCCAAAGGTTAACCGAGTCGTCCATGACCTAAGATCTACCTGTAGTGAAAATTTTTGTCAAAATCCGTCGAGTAGTTTTGACGTAATCCTGTCCACAGACACACAGACAAATAAATAAATAAACCGACTCGATCTTATCACGACCTTGGCTGAGATAACAAGACACTCCATGATTGTATTAGAAAAAAACACGATTATTGCAATATGAAAAACACATCTCAGATCACCTACGTCACCCGGAAACACAAACATGATTTAACTTGGACAGGGATTTTAGAATTTGGTACCTAATCTTTAATTTCAAATAAAAATTAACACTATTGTAAGGTGTCACTGACGGCATTGCACAGATGTGAAACCAATGCTTAGGTACGAGCAGTTTAAAGGCTTAAAGGCCGCTCATGAATGGCAGAGGCAAGGACAATGCACTAGAGACTGACCATATACACATATGATTAGCGCCCAAGCCCCTCTCTCCATCCAAGCTGGGACCAAGGAGGGCCAAGCAATGGCTGCTGATGACTCAGTAGATAGGCCTATAGGCTCCCCCCAAACCCCCCTTCCTTAGCTCACGTGGATGGTGAGGTTGCAGCGACCAAAGGAACTAGAAAGTTTGAATGGGACTCAATCCCCAGTCTGGCAATCACCAAGCAAGGATGTTACATCATCAAACCTGAATATTGAATTCATTTGTTCAAGTTAGATTAAAATTTTAATTGTTATAACATTTAAACTAAGACTTTCAGGGCTAAACCTCAACAGCAGCACTGTTCCTTTACGACCACCCTTTATAAAGTCCAAATTATTCATGTTGTTGACGATTACCTTCGCCAACGAAGTTGAAAGGAAGTTATGTTTTATGCCCTGCTTGTGTGCGTGTTTGTTTGTGAACAGCTTCCTGGCCACAATTTTAATCGTAGAGTAATGAAACTTGCAGGGATTAACTCTTATGTAAAAAGCTGGGAACGATTAGATATTGGTAGGTCAAGGTCAAAGCTCAAGGTCAAGCAAAATGTTCAATTCACGTAATAAGCCATAAGTTTGGATATCGTTGCCACAGAGGCGCCAAAACAGGTTCATATTTGAGTGTATGAAAATCCATGCTAATTAATATATGTTAAGGTTAAAGGTCAAGGTCAATGTCAGGCAAAAGGTCTTGAAATAAGCTGCTGCAGTGGAGGTCTGGGCTCTACTGAATGCCCCTCTAGTTGTAGATCAATTAAAACAACAAATATCTTGATATAGTGTTGGAAACATTCTTACAAACTCTACCATTTACCTCGACCACAAAATGACAAAATATTATAGTAGTTTAAGGAGGAATTAAAGTACACACAAAGTTAAAGTTACGCCTTCGATATAAGTTTCTTAGTTCACAAAATATTAAAGACCATATTGAGGCCTTATGCAGCCATTTGGATCATTAATAACCACTATCGTTTCATCAAAATGATATTGTCGCCCGAAATGTCCACATGAAACATTAGTAACGAAAATAATTCATGCAAAACGAATTCAACTTTTTACTTTTATACTAAACGAACTGTTAAGTGTGTTTATCACTTTATAAAACTTCATATTTTCAGATTAAAAACTTATTTAAAAACTAAAGGGGCACTCAGTAGAGGGCAGACGACGGCCACGGCAGCTTATTTCTTGACCTTTTGATCGACCTCGACCTTTGACCTTTGACCTAGGGCTTTATAAATGGAACCACTTCCACGACTCATCATAACAATTAATCCCTGAAAGTTTCACTACTCTATGAGTAAAATTGTGGCCAGGAAGCTGTTCATAAATAAATACACACAAACAGGGGCGAGAACATAACCTCCTCCCATCTGCACTGGCGGAAGTAAGAATTCACCTTACGAGTGGGTCAGGCCGTCTTCGTAACGAAGAGCAAATATGGAGAAAACCCTTTGGTTTGACTGGTCGGAAATTGAAAATGAAATGCAGCTAGATTATGGTTGTACAGAAAAATGTTGGAGAATCCATGAGAGAGAGAGAGAGAGAGAGAGAGAGAGAGAGAGAGAGAGAGAGAGAGAGAGAGAGAGAGACTTACAATTGAAGTATTAAGAAGAGTGACACAGGAGAGATCACATCTAAAAGTGATAAGGAGGAGGCAGATGGAATTTCTGGTACATGTCATTAAGAAAGATCAAACCTTTGTGCCTTACAGGAAAGATAGAGAGGAGAAGAGCAAGAGGCCGGCAAAGGAAACAGTTTCTGGACAGCTTACTGGAGGACGTAAATGAGACTGCAACAGCTGGACAATTTATACAAGAGAGCTAGGGAGAGGACCAGGTGGAGGCAATTGAAAGTCTACGTCCAGGACATGGCCCCTGGATAGATAGATAGATAGATAGATAGATAGATATATACTGTAACTAGATAGATATAGGTTGAAAAAAAAGACAACGACACTCCCCCCTACCCACTTGCAGTAAAGGTTTAGTCATTAATGAACTAATGAGGTGTTTATACCTGTCCGATAATTCATTATGAAGAAAAAATTATTGCAGTTTAATATAAAACAAATCATTTCAATTTTCAGTTTTCCCAAGAATATTTTCTAAGAAAAATAAGTTAAGAAAACACCTTGTTTTGATTTAAGCTTTTTTCACGACAATTTCCTGCTTCACTTTAAACTGAATTTCAATGTCTTGTTAGTATAGGATCCCATAGTATCTAAAGTAAGTCTCTTCTTCCACCAAACACTTGTTTAATTGCATGAGAGCTGACAAAAGGACGACTTTATGGGCACTGATATATATCAAGTAAAAATACGATTTCGTGTAAAGGAATAACTATAGTATATGATGAAAAATACATTCCATAAGGGCCATGAATACAGTAGGTATCAACCGAAAAAAATATCATTCATGGTAAAATTTTGGTATAATATTATAACAAAAAGATTATACAGCCCTAAGATATTCTGAAAAAAAAAGATAGCTTGTTAAGAAAAAATTTCTTGTGTTCTGGTACCAGTGAAGAAATATATTAAATTTCTAATTCTCTAACAAATTTTAGATTGTAAATTTCACCATATAAAAGGGAATAATCAAATCGATAGTACTTTGGATTTAGGTAGAATTGGCACTAGCTTCCTTGCTCACCCACAATTAACCCATCGAGCCGGTAGGAAATGAAGGGCATAGACAGAGTTGGGAGGCTTAGGACAGGAGTCTGCCATGGTAAAAATGTTTCTTGCTAAAGGTATTGCTATAAGTTAATGTTGAGAGTAATCATTTCTGTACAGTAGCAAATTTGCAGATAGGAAGGTCGCCTTTATAGCTTTACACATTAACTCATTTTATTATGGAGAGTGTGAGTGTGCTAGTAATGAAATAAAGAGTATTTTGTTTTCATTATACTTCCTTGTAATTATATGATTATCATTTTGCTTCCTGGGTAATCTCTTGAATCTATTACATCTCCCCTAATCCATTATTAGGGTCATTTTACTTGTGTGCTGCTGATCAAAAGCAAAGCTCTAATGGTACTCACCTGAAGATTGTGATTAAACAGGAGATAGAGTAGTGAGTTCTTTTCAGTTCTGATTAATCAAGAGGCTCTAATCACCTAAGTTAATTCCAGACGATTTGCTGGGATGAAGATGTCCTCGTTTCGCTTCTCAAGGAGACTAGACTACACTTATTTGATTATGTGAATCTGCAATTAAATGAAGCTGATATTAAAAAACTTCTCATGAAGTATATAAAATAGCAATTGAAAGAACGGATCATTAAAACGGATCGTATCTTTCCTTTTATACACTACATTTATGATAGAACAATGTTCAAAAGGAAATATTCCATATTCATTTCAATAATCTAAATAAATTTACACTCAAAAGGACAATCCGGAATTAAATGGCTCCTCCATTCCAAGTCTTATCATTCCTGAATTCGTCAAAATAATTGAAAGGGAGGAATATTAATTGTGCATCAACCAAATCGTCCAGCAATATATCTTGAAGAAAATATAGAAGTTGAAGAGAGGAGGCTCTGTGCAAAGAAGAGGAAGATGACTCTAGAGAAGGACAAAGTGAAGGAATGGTTGTGTCTGGTACTCACCAATATCAATCTGAGATGAGAAGTGAAGGAATTAACACTTTGAGAGATGACCTGTTTTTCCCTGAAGTCAGCCTCTATTTCCATAATGCAGATAATGTCTGTTGTTTAGGTACATTGCCTGGCCCTTCCGGCCATACACATGCTCTTGCTGTTTTGCAGCCCATGGCAAAAATATCTTAAAAAAGCATTAAAAATCTCTCCACTCCTATCCAAGTACTGGGTGGATGCTTTGAATAAACTTCTGGGATATAATAAAATTTATAGTTCTAAAATGACTATATTTATCAATATATCTGATCATTTAATAATGGAGAGCAGTAAGCCGAGTTGCCGTTCCGAAGTCCTCGAGAATATTCACCCACTCAAATTATCAAGTGGTCTTATGCAGTAATATTCTCTTCACCATATATCCCTTTATTCAACACTGACCTGAAATTTATGAAACGATACACTGTAAAAGGATATAAAACAGCATCTAACCCAACGCAAGAATTACCCTTAAGAAAGTTGGAGCTATATAAAGAATACAAACTTGACAAATAACAAGCCAAGCACAATAATCTACTCGAATTTATATTAAAGGTGAAATAGTGAAATTGCGTTTAACGTTAGTAAAATACACCAAATACAGTATAATTTGAGATTTCCAAGGTCAAACTATATTAAATATTAATAGCAGACACGCTGGTTGCCGCAATTCATGAATGGAATTGTTAACTGCTATAAATTAAAGTATACTGAGCGTGTATAATCACAAAGTTACTCACATGTTATATCAGCCCGGCAGGAGTAAAGCTACACTTTAATGGACGCGGTGGTGTGGTAGTCTCAGGGGATCAAAATTCCGATATACGGAATCTATTTTGCACTTATATATTACTTTGAGTTCATGAGGTTAAATAAATTCATATCCAGAGCGTAGATAAAAATTTCCGGATAAGACCATAGGATCATCGATCGGCCACTCTGCCTCACGTTGAACTGATCTACCAGAACAAAAGAACTGGAACAGACTTTTGTTTTCTTTAATGTAAACACTCAATTGGGGATCTCGGTAGTTTAATAGCTAATTAGATTGTAAGTACTTGTGACAACAAGCTCAGTTTAGATATCTCTAAAATAAAAGAGATCACGAATTGTGTATTTGGCAAATTAAATAAATAATGCAATTTTCATTTCCACACCTAAGTAATGGAAGTATTTAATTAATATGCAAATATAAAAAAAAATTCAATTTCTTTTCATTTTCCACAGATGCAGACTGACCAGACTCCTAAATAAAAAAAAAACGAGAAAAAGATGTATACGAATGACCTCTCACCAGAGGGCTGATGTAAGTGCCATTTAAAGAAATGGTGGAATTTCCCAAAGGAAGCTCAACAAATAATTCTCCTGAGAACATGCAATAAACAAAGAATTGATCTTTTGTGAAAAAAAAGGTTTAAAGCATCTTGCTTAATGACTGAAGACAAATTAGGTAAGTAAAATCCTTATGATGAAACTATTCAGAAGAGGTGATTTTTACAGTTAGTTTCTAAAGACAAAAGTTGAATGATTGAAAACCCTAAGTTAATCTTAACTTATTTTTTTTATTTAGAAATAAAAAAGTAATTTAGGACAAAACAGATAAAAGACTTTAAGGTGAAATTATTTTAAGACATTTTGGAGAACAAAAGGAGTAGAATACTTGTTCAACATTACTTGTGTGTTCCTTTGTGCTTATCTGTCTGTCTGTGTCTCTGTCTGTCTGTGCTGCCGAAGAGAGACATCCAATCTCTTTCACCTTTGTTTGTTCCTGCTAATATAATGAGGTTTTACTTCCAACGAAAAGAAAGAGGAAAATTTAATATCAAGTTAAATATAAGACAGTACTGGAATATGAAAAAGTTCTAATATAGGTCTTATATAGTAAACTATCATAAGAAATATATATTTATTATATATAATAGTAATCTTAACATTGATAGTATCAATAAAAATGAAAATATGGAAAACTTTTGCAAAAGTTACCGAAAGGAAAGTAATTTTACTCTTTGCATTTAATTTATTAGGAACAATAAAATCAGATTTTATTTTTTTCCTTCAAGTCATTTAGAGTAGTAAGTTGAGAGTTTTTTTCCTTAAAATCTTTGAAAGGGGTACCAACTTTCTGATCTACCAATTCTGGAGCAAAACTATTGATATTTCATTAATATTATAAGATGAATTATCATATGAATGTTAATATCAACATTGTTTTACTAGTCCTGTACATAATTGAGAAAGAAAAATGTTAACATCATTTAAGTAGTCTTGGATAGACAAAAATAAAGATCCCAAAATGAGAAATGACTAATTTACCCACACATTACCGTCTTAGTTCTGTGTTCCTTTTCCTCTCATCACAGGTCGACTAAATGGGTCTGACTGACGCTGCTCTAACATATCAGCTTCTCTTGAGTCCAACAGATGACAGTGGTCAATATCCCTGTACACCAGTCAGTCATTCAATAAGTCAGTCAGTCAGTCAGTCAGTCAGTCAATGTTCAGCTCTACCAGTTCATCTGATCTGTAAAAAGGAAATAGCATCAACATACGAGCGCATTACAAAGTTTAAGTGCTATACAAAAGATAGAATATCTGCAATAAAATTCATGTTGTGATATACTTTCACTCTGATATTTTATTGCAAATCAAAGTGGATCAACTAAATTAATAAGAATATGTAGTAGCAGAGCATATCTGTTCAATATTATATATTATTAAAGGTATGATATAAGTTCATGGAAAAGGATATACTTTTGATAAATATAATATTGTATTGACCATATTATCCGAAATAAAGGTGTTGTGGAAAAGGCTCTATACAAAGTAGAGGAAGAAGATTACTCTAGAGAAGTTTTTGGAATGCAGATAATGTCCAAAAACTCTTCAAGAGAAGCTCTGTACTCAGATGCTGGCTGGATGCAGAGTGTCACACCACCAAAATAAAAGACCGAGGTGAGGAGAGCTGCTACACACAGAGTATGTCGGGCACCCTGTTCCAACAGACCTCGTTTTGAGCTTCCCTTGTCGATCCGGGCCTCTGACATTCTAGCTCAGGTTTTTGTGAGGAAGGACTCAGTGAGTGCAGAGACATATTGAAAGCACCATTAGAGGAGAGGGAGGAATTTCCAAAGAGAAGCTCGTCACTTAATCATTTCCTGGTAAACCTAAAATAAACATACAAAAATTTATTTAGGTAAACATAATTATCAAATGCCTCTTACATAATGGTCAATGATGAATTGGTGAAATAAATGCAATGCCTTAAAACTATTATAAGTAGGTATCTTTTACAATTAATAGCTAAAAATTTTACAGAGCCAAATCTTATATCTCATTGTGTGAAAAAATAAAAAATATTCTAAGATAAGTCTAATCGCATAAATACTTTTTGAAATTTATGTTCAACATGAATAAGAGAAATGAATATTAATGTTACTCTTTTCATTCAGTTTATTAAAATAGTAATTCCCAATATAACTCTTTCTGTTCCTTTTATTAAGAGCAGTAACTACAAATCTTACATTATCATTCAATTGATTAAAAGAAGTAACTCCTTATCATACCCATTTCATACAATCCATGAAGAACAGTAACTGAAAATTCTTACCATGAAAGTCTTACCTCATCTTATTATTCTCTTCTCCAATATCAGCTTCAGTTCTGCCTTCCTTCATTTTCTGATAAGAATTTCACTTCATGGGTCTGACAGAGCCTAACATGTCAGCTTCTCTGAGGTCCAACAGATGACGAGGAACTGTATCCCTGTGCATCAGTCAGCCAGACAGTCAGTCAGTCAGTCTTCTGTTCTACCAGTTCATCTGATCTGCAATAAGAAATAGCATCAACATATGAGGCCATTACAAAGTTCAAGTGTTTTACAAAAGATCAAATCTTTGCAATAAAAAGCTTAGTGTGATAATCCTTTACTTTGATTTTTAATTGCAAAACTAAATTGACTACCTATGATGATATGATTCCTTAAAAGCAAAACTAGTCCATTTTAACATGTAAGTTCACAGAAAAATTTATACTTTCTGATAAGTTTACTTTAATGTTCAAAATAATCAAATACAGAACAAGAGATTTCACAAAGAACTCACTTGTCTGAAAAGTTATAAGATCCCCTTTTCTCATTTCTTTTTGTTGTATGATATGAGTCCTTTGAAGGACTTGGGTATGAATGATATCTTCAGTCACCTCCAGAGAGAGAGAGAGAGAGAGAGAGAGAGAGAGAGAGAGAGGGGGGGGGGGGAATTCTTGCTGAAGAGCTTATGCTTTACAGTTTCTTTGGAGAGATTCCGTCCAGAGCTTTGAGGGAAGATTGGGGACATATCATAAGATGTTTTCAATGTAGGCTAATACTAAAAAATAAAATGTTAAAGGTGATAAAAATAACATTTGTTTCATTCACAGATTTATTTTTGAGGATTTCCACTGTTACTTATTACCTACCATCACCTCTAATATCATCAACAAGACTTGATTGTCATCAATAGATGTTGGACAATTTTTAGAGTGAATCTTAGTACATTCAAGTCTTGCAGCATTTTGCTATGAATATGACAAGATATAAGTCATGCACTACTTTGTCACCAAAAAAAAAAAAAAAAAATAGTTGCATTGAATGATTAAACAAGAGCAAAGTTCTGATAATGATATATACAAATGAATAGTACAAACAGGAGAATTAATATAACAATATACAAACAGGAGAATTAATATAACAATAAACTTAATAATAAAGGTTCCCCCACCACAAAAAAAAAATAAGTTTTTATATAAAGACGTTGAACTTTCCCTTACATTTGTTATTGTCAAGTAGATGTCTGAGACATGATTAAACAAATATATCAAACACACACACACACACACATATATATATATAATAGATAGATAGATAGGTAGATAGATTTATAACATTCCCTTACAGAACTGCACTTTATGATCAGAAAGTGAATATTATAATCTAATCATTATAAACATAACAATAAAAGTTGACAATTCCCGAAAACAAAAGGTTTTCATGAAGATATATTAAACATTCCCTGAAAATTGATATATTTATATATTTATATTTATATTTATATTTTTATACACACACACACACAAACATATATATATATATATATATATATATATATATATATATATATATATATATATATATATATATATATATATATATATTTACATACATATTACAATGACCTTTATAATCTAGAAGTGATCTATATATACTAACCATTAAGAAAAGGGAGACATACTTGAACCAAGGATATCATTGTCCTTTTAATTTCTTAAAAATAGTAATGTTATTATGTTATTTCCAAAATACATAAAATATATATAAAAAGTTGTTATTGTCCAACTATGATCATAATTATTTCCAAAGACTTCAACGTGAATTAGATTTTGGAAGCTGTGACTCTTTCAAGAAGAACTTCCTTTTGTTCCATTTCTTCTATTTTTCTTCTTCAGTGAAAATAATCATCATCAAACCTGTCGAATAAAGAAATAAACAAAACATTAATAATAATAATAATAATAATAATAATAATAATAATAATAATAATAATAATAATAATAATAATAATAATAATAATGAAGAAAGAAAACAACTCCATTAAGAAATAGAGTTTAGATAAATTCAATGAATAAACCCAAAAGAAAACATAGGCGAAGATTACTATATTCATTATAGAAAGGAGTAATAATGATAATAAAGAAAAGGCAGAAGAAGAATATAATGAGAGTTAAAGGCAATGAGGAGATAACTGAAGGGAACAGGAAATACTGAGATGCAAACACACATGATCAGATAATTTTAACAGAATAATCAGAAGAAATGGATATAATAATGAGATGGAAATTGCTATAGATAACTCTCTCTCTCTCTCTCTCTCTCTCTCTCTCTCTCTCTCTCTCTCTCTCTCTCTCTCTCTCTCTCTCTCTCTCTCTCTCTCTATATATATATATATATATATATATATATATATATATATATATATATATATATATATATATATATATACATACATACATATCATCTTAAAAATAATAACTAATAATAAAAAAGCAAAAGCAAAATATTAAAGAAATAAGATTTTCATACTAGGCCTATAGTGAATACAGTTTATTTATCCTGGTTCATCACCTACTGAAAGGTTTGGAACTTTGGTGGAAGAGAGAGAGAGAGAGAGAGAGAGAGAGAGAGAGAGAGAGAGAGAGAGAGAGAGAGAGAGAGAGAGAGATCATACAACACCTATGAAGAAGAAGAAGAAGTATAAAAAGAAGAAGCAAACTCACCAATTAACACCATCTTCACATCCGGTGGATTCCTTTGCCTTAAGATCCATCTCTCTGACTAAGGCTTCGTCATCTGGTCGTTCTTCTTCTGGGAACTGGATGTTGTATCTCACCCTGACTCCCTTCAAGGAGGCGAGGAGTCTGAGGATGACCTCAGGGCTCCTCGTCCTCCCCAGGGAACACAGAGGAAACTCGATTGACCTGAACGATCTGTTGGGAAGAAGGAAAAGAAGAAAATGGGATGAAATGAAATGAAAAGAAGAAAGGAAATGATGTCATCCACGTTTATTCATTATTTTATGCTTTTATTGTTATCTTGTTTCGTTAAGATGGACATGTGCATTCAGACACATACATGCACACACGCACACACACACGAATACCAATGGAGAGAAAAAGAGAGCGGGAGGGTGAGTGAGGGAGTGTGTGTGTATTCCTAATAATAGAATAAAATAGAGAGAGCAACGAGGAATTCCAACTTCCCTCTATGCATTCTATTATATGGGATTTCCACGTACATTGTCGGCCTACGGATAGTACCCTTTCACACACACACACACACACACACACACACACATATATATATATATATATATATAACGGATTTTGAGCGAAGCGAAAAATCTATTTTTGGGTGAGATAGCCATGGCGTCCTGATGGAAGGTTCCTGTTTGGTAGCTTCCTTGGGTATAAGACTACTAAGATATTCCCAGAGAATTTAACCACAGGTTATCACAGAATTCTAACTTCTGGAGCGAGTATCTCAAAGGTTTCCCTTTAAGACATCGTAATACAACAGGGGACACGCATGTCTGAACGTGCCACATAGCTATCTTCACCCCGAACAGAGTTAATGCTTCGGTGTGTAAGGGCTGAGAATAGTTGGGAGCCGTTCCACAGCTAATCTCACTCGTGGCTACTACTGATACTCGAGACGTAAACAAACGGACGTCATTGCTCTGATGACGTCACGCCCGTCTTCATCCTGAAGCCAGTTGCTGCCCATCACCATGATACAATTGTGTAGGGTGGGAACAAAACTGGACGAAGTAGTAGGGAGGGTCCATCAGGACGCCATGGCTATCTCACCCAAAAATAGATTTTTCGCTTCGCTCAAAATCCGTTTTTTGGGCTCAAGCCATGGCGTCCTGATGGAAGAGTACCAGAGAATCAATGTATCGTGGTAGATTTTTCCCCCAGTGTTAAGTGCCTAGGCATTGACAAAACAGCAAAGTAATCTTAGGTAAAGAACCATAGGAACGAAGTATCCTGCCCCCCATTGGTAGGAAGTTCCCATGGGCTATGCCGACGTCAAAGTGGTATTGAAGGGCTATTCATCCTGACAGAAGAACTTGAAGAACTTAGAGATGAAGCAGAATGTTTGATATTTGTATAGGAACATTCTGAATTAGACCAGTGGTGGTTGGGCACTGTGTATAGAGTTCATCTCTTGGTTATCAGAAGTAAGTATTCGTGTAGGAACCTTACTGAGACAGGGTGAATATAATTTAGGATTAGACATCTTAAATTCTTCATGACCATAAGAAAGGAGGAATAAATAAAACTATGACAGTATGTATTTCATAGTAGGTAGGAGCTGAAAGAGACGCATAAGTAATAAAATAGAAATTTTATTTCACAATGCAGAAATTAAATAATTTACAGCAAAAGTAAAGTTCATTTACAGTAATAATAATGTACATAGAAATAAAGGCTTGCTCTTGAATCTGAAAAGGAATTTCAGGATTAGTAGGTACTCGTTCTCGAGGAACGCAAGTCTTTAAACAACACATCATGCTCAAGGCATGCGGCACTTGTGTGACACTATGACATTTCACCTGGGATAAGAACAGTTATAAAAGCACTAAGTGTTTTTAGACATCACTATGAATCGCTCGAGGGTCAACATAGGCACCCGAAGAGTTAGAGTCCCAAGTAACTCACTGTTCTACGCAGAGTTAGGTGCAGGTTTCATAACACTACCTGCGGCTACCACAAAATGTTTGACTTCGTGCACTTGTTTCGCATAATGTTTAAAGAAAACTCGCGAGGACTTCCAGCCCGTAAAGTTTTTAAGGCTTTCAAAGTCCATGCTCTGAAAGAAGTTCAGAGAAGATGCCACTTTTCTAGGATCATGACCAGCGGGTGTACTGTTCGGATCCGCTCTGCGAATGAAGTAGGTGATTTTCGCTCTTAATTGTTTCAGTGACAGGTCGCTGCCCGATGTTTCTCCTTTGAAGAGTTGGCCTCCACCAAAGTTCGAAGTTCTGCGAAGATAGACCTTGAGACTCTCTACTGGACATAGAGAGACATCCTCCTTCAGGGGGCATATTCTCCAAGGGCCCCATCTTTTGGTGGGTAATTCGTTTTTAGCGAGAAACGTCGGATCAGGGGAGAGGGTCACTTCTCCTGAATCGGCAAACAGGATGTGTCCCTCTTCTCTTGATAATGCCACTATTTCGCTGACTCGAGCTCCCGAAGCGAGAGCAAATAAAAATATAACTTTCTGAGTCAGATCCTTGAGGGGGCATGAATCGTTGTCCAAGTTGGAGGCGAAATGGAGTACCTTGTCTAGTGACCAGGAGATCGGTTTCGGAGGGGGTGCTGGGCGTAGGCGAGCACATGCTTTTGGTAATTTGTTAAAGATGTCGTTGGACAGATCAATTTGGAAAGCATATAGAATTGGTCTAGTCAAGGCCGATTTGCAGGTTGAAATCGTATTGGCTGCTAATCCTTGTCCATGAAGGTGAATGAAGAAGGACATACAGAAATCAATGGTGATTTCTTTAGGATTTTTTGCCTTGACAAAGGAGACCCATTTCCTCCAGGATGATTCATATTGCCGTCTCGTGGATTCGGTCTTGTATTCCTCTAGGAAGTCTAGACTTTTCTTCGAGATCCCAAACCTCTTCTTTGCAGCAAGGGAGAGAAAATCATGAGATGAAGGTCCTTGATTTTCGATGATGAAGCGAAGACAGTCGACTTCTGTACTTGTTGAGAGAGAACTGGGCCCGGGAGAGGGATCAGCTTGGGCTGCAGCTCCAGGACCAGGGGGTACCAGTTGCTCCGGGGCCACTTGGGAGCCACTAGGGCCGCTGTCCCTTTGAAGGTTCTCAGTTTGGAGAGGACTTTCAACAGAAGGTTGGTGGGAGGGAACAGGTATATCTTGGACCATCTGTTCCAGTCCAGTGACATGGCGTCCACCGCTTCTGCTTTGGGGTCCTCGTACGGGGCTACGTACAGAGGAAGTTGATTGTTGTCGCTCGTTGCAAAGAGATCTATCTGAAGTTCTGGGACTTGGTGAGAGATGAAGGAGAACGATCTTGCGTCTAGAGACCATTCCGACTCTATCGGGTTTGTCCGAGATAGAGCATCCGCTGTCACATTGCGGAATCCTTGTAGGTGAACTGCAGACAGGTGCCACTTCTTCTTCTCCGCCAGACGGAAGATTGGGAGAAGCACCTGATTTATCTGGGGCGATCTTGAGCCTTGGCGATTGAGACAACGAACTACCACCGAGTTGTCTAGGGTTAGACGGATGTGGATCGAGGGCGGCGGAGATAGCTTCTTCAGAGTTAGAAGGACCGCCATGGCCTCCAAGATGTTTATGTGGAACGTCTTGAATAGTGGAGACCAGGTCCCTTGAGCCTGTTTCAGGTGGGAGTGACCTCCCCAGCCTTCCAGTGAGGCATCCGTGTGGATGTTGAGTGATGGAGGAGGGTGTTGGAGAGGAATGGACCTTTTCAGGGCCTTTGCTTCCGACCACGGCTTTAGGAGGCGTCGAAGTCTGTTTGGAAGCCGTCTCTTGAGGTCTCTTCGAGCGATGGATGCCGAGCGTCTCCAGACTCCCGCGGCATCCTTTAGCTGTGCACGAAGCACTGGGTTTGTCACTGAGGCGAATTGTAGAGAGCCTAGAACTCGTTCCTGCTGTCGTCTTGAAATGCGTTTGGATTTCAGTAGTCGCTTGACAGACCCTGCTATTTCCTTCCTTTTCTTCTGGGGGATGGAAAGGCGGTGTGACTGAAGATTCCAGTGGATTCCCAACCACTGAAACTTCTGAGCTGGAGAGAGGCGAGATTTCTTCTCGTTGATCTTGAATCCCAGGTGTTCTAGGTACTGGGTAACTTCGTTGCAAGACTTTGCACACTCTTCGGGCGATGGAGCCCAGACTAGCCAGTCGTCGAGGTAGGCCATCACCTGGACGTTTCTTAGGCGGAGCTGTTGTACTATGGCATCCGCCAGTTTTGTGAAGATCCGAGGGGCCACATTGAGGCCGAATGGCATGGCCCGGAAGGCGTAGCTTTTCCTTTGGAGTCGAAATCCTAGGTAGGAGGAAGCGTGATGGTTCATTGGAATGTGCCAATAGGCATCCGCCAGGTCTATAGAGACCGTGTAGGAACCTTGAGGCAGAAGGGTCCTTATTTGTTGAAGCGTCAGCATCTTGAATTTGTTGTTCTCTATGAACTTGTTGAGGGGGGATAAGTCCAGAATGACTCTGAGTTTGTCTGAGTCCTTCTTGGGAACGCAAAACAGTCTCCCTTGGAACCTGGTGGACTTTACCTTCCTTATCACCTTCTTGTTCAAGAGGTCTAGAACATATTCTTCCAGAAGGGGGGTCGATTGCTGGAAGAACCGCTGGAAGATTGGGGGTGGTTGCGTCCAACTCCAGCCTAGACCGTTCTTGATGATGCTGTGTGCCCAGGGATCGAAGGTCCAACGATCCTGGAATTGGCGGAGTCTTCCTCCCACCGGAAGCACTTCATTGCTTCTGGTGTCCCGAGGACTTGTTGCCTCGGCCGCTAGCTCCCTTTCCTCCTCTACCTCTGGAGGGACGACGAGATGCGTCTCTGCTTGCACCCCTGAACGAGCCTCTACCTTTGGCATGAAAGGTAGTGGATGGTTGCTCAAAGGCAGGGGTGAAGACCGGTGACTGTGACAACACCGGTTGGGGGACCAATTGAAAGGTCTGTTGTGGTTGGGCAACCACTTGGGAGGTAGCGGGTCCCGGAAACTGACGTCGTTGCTGATGTTGCTGGGGTTTTGGCTTTTGAGGTTTCCTCTTAGGCTGAGGTCCATCGTCCTGAGAGGGTTTCCTTTTTCTGGACATGCCCCACTTGTGGAGAAGGTTCCTATTCTCCGTGGCGGCTCTGTCAGTTATTTCCTTGACAAGGTCAGAAGGAAACAGGTGCTTTCCCCAGATGTTGGAGGAAATCAGCCTCCGGGGTTCGTGTTTCACGGTGGCACCGGCAAACACGAATTCACGACAGGCTCTACGAGCCTTTATGAAGTGGTACAAGTCCTTCATTACTGTCAGTAAGTGGGATTTGGCTAGTACCATGTAGTGATCTGGTACTCTTGTGTCACAGGCCATCACTTCCAGTTGGACTTGATGAGAAAGAGATGCCGCAAGCCTCTCCTTCGTGTCTTGTTCCCGGCGAAGGAGGTGATCGTTGAGCTTAGGGAGGTCTTCATTAAACTGACGTCCGGCGACGTCAGGATCGAGCCTTCCCACGACGAAAGTATGCTGCACATCTTTCCAGTGTCGAGCGTCAGGGGGGGTCACGATGGAGAAGGGTCTGCACTCCTCCAGTGCAGGGCAGGGTTTCCCTTCTTCCGCCGCTTTAAGGCATGCAGCTAAGGCCTTTTCCAAGAAAGGAAGAACCGCAGTGTCAGGTGCAACGTACGTAGGATGCTTCTTGCTCAAAGCCGGAAGCTTAGAGCAGGTAAAGCCCCTACTCTTAAATGCGGAGGCTAGCATAGCCTGGGCCTTTGTGAGATCGAACACTATCTCTTCTTTAGGTTCGGTCTCTTCCTTCGAGGCAGGTTCGGAACGAAGCCGGACGTAACAGTCCGGGTAGGCCTCGAAGCTTGGGAAGAACTCCACATCTTCCAACGGGACCGTGCCGATCTTGTCACTAACAAAGATCCTGCCGGTCGCAATAACCATATGCTCTGCATACCTCCACGGGTTGGCATGAGAGCAAGCTGGGAGATCCTTGACCGAAATCTTCTTCGGTTCTCTGGATCCAATCATCGACCTGATGGACTCCTGGTTCTCCTTCAGCCTGTCGTCCATGACGGCTCTAATCAGCCGGATCAGTTCTTGGGTAGAAGAGGAAGGATCCGGAGTCGAGGAGGTAGACGGAATGGACATTTCCGTCGGTGTAGGAGTAGGAGGAGGGATGGACGAGGGAGCAGCTTCAAGCTCCGACTCGGTGTATTCCACCTTGTCTTCGTCCTCTTCGGCTCCTTGAGCCATAAGCGTCTTCTCCGTGTCTTCCGAGACGTCTGAGATCTGTTCATCATCCTCGGAATCTAAACGACACTCGTGCATGGACTGAGCCATGACCACATCAGGTTCCACCGTAATTTGGACAGTGGGGATTGCTTCTTTTGGTACCACTGAGTCAGGGGAGGCCTTAGGGAACAACAGGGACCTCAGTTCTTCGGTGGCCAGGTACGGTCCAGTAGCATTTTTCTGAAAGCCACGCACCCACTTGCGCAGCTTTTCACGAGAAATGTCTCTAACCTCCGCTGAGGGAGGGTTATGGAAGGCCTCAACTAGGTGGGCCTGGCAGACCGTACAATCCAGTGGATTCCAGAACTTCAAATCCCCTTTCTTGTCTGCACAAGGGGCGTGAGTCCTGCAAGCCGTATGCCCGTAAAACTGCGGGCGTTTCACAGCGCAGAAGGCGAAGTCACACTTCATCTGCTCCTCCTGTGGAAGAAAGAGAAAATGAGTATGGGGGAGTCATAAGAATGGCTCTTAAATTAAGTTAATATTAATCATTAATTTTAACTTAAAGAAGGTGTGATGCATAGAGAATGAAAACAGTAAAGGAGAACATGCTCCATGCATCTCGCCCGGCTGGTTACCATAAGCTTGGTCCTCGGATAATCCAAATGACCGAGATCATTGGATATAGTTTCCTAGAATTCCAGTATTTTGGAACTCCATGGAAAACCAAGGACCAGATTGGGATCGAATTCATTCGGTTCCCAGTTAAGAGCCAGAAGGCCACATTAAGGGTAACTGCTTCTGGCAACCAGCCGTGCTAAGATGCACATAGCATGCTGGAATTAGAAGAATGCAAAGAGACAGCATGATCACTAACAGAGCAGTACTAGGTACTGATCTTAATAGCAGAAGCAGCTTATCTGTTTGCCATATAGGGCTATCCTAGTCTTATGATAGCTACAGTAAGGGGGTGCAAGTATTCTTGACGCCTCCGAGGCATCCGGCAAGCCGCCGGCATGCCGGAGCTCGCTCCAGCATAGATTCTGGCATTAGAACAGACAATTTTCAAAAGTCAGTTAGATACCAGGATGGCGGCCGCCGGCACAACGGCGGCACGCCGGCAGGAAGCGCCGGCTCCGGCAGTCGGAGGATGCCAGGTTGGTGACTGGGATAAGGATGGTAAAGGTAGTATCGGGTTGCCGGCAGTATATGCCGGCACTCCGGTGATCGACCGGCAAGCGGACGATTAGATAGGAGTAGGAGAGCCGCCGGTAGTAGCCGGCGGCAGCCGGCAGTCCCTCGGTACACGGGGGCTGGCGGCAAGGGTAGGGAAGTCACCAAGAAGGAGGCAGGTATTGCCGACAGTAGAGGCGGCAAGAGACCGGCACCCGGATAGATAGAGAGACAGGGGGAGGGGGGAAAGGGATGCAGGAAGTACCGTCAGGGTTCCAGACATCCCTCCCCCTCCCTGAGGGGGTGTACCCATGATAGAGGCAGGCTCTAACATCCATGAGCAGGGGTCACTAGGGACCGGGAGCTAGGTAGCCCAAGGGAGGGCTAGGGAACACCCAAGAGGGGGGGGGGAGACTCCCATATGCAGAACTATACTAGTAACTAACCTTATAGGACACTATGAAGGTATATGTACCAGAGTGGACTGCACAAGGAAGCTCGGGTAGCCCTACTCATCCACCCTAAGGAGGAGTTGTAGGACAGGGGACAGATGAGTATAAACTAACCTAAGCATAGGCTAGGCTATACAAGAGATAGGTGGGGAGGGAGAAGAGAGAAGTCTTCCCAGGAAGGGTTTCTGTACCAGAGCGGCCACTAAGGGAAGGGAGGACACTCCCTAACCTAAGATCAGGCTGATCGGCTAAAACGGTGCAAGAGTACAGTTTCAGCATGGAACAGAGAAACCTTCCTAACCCGACCTAGAACAGGGCTAAAAGTCCTGAACTAGGCAAGGAAGAAGACATATCGCTATCGCAGGAAAGTCATAGACTATCCAGCCATAGAGGTAGGCTAGCCTAACCTCACTCTCAGACGCAATCCTAAAGGGGGGGCATTCCTTTAGGGAGGACCGAGAGGCGATATATACTCTATTAGACAATTAATCCCTTTACTCAGAAAAGGGATCAAGGCTAAATAGAGGGAATGCCAAGGCAGGGGATGAAGGAAGCATATAGGGGTCCTAATATTAGGTTAGGCTAGAAAGAATCACTGACTAGCCTATCCCCTATATGGTCCCTGAAGGCGAAAACATTTGCATCACTGTCAAAAGTATTGTAAAATAATAATGCCACTATCTTCATAACTTAGTCTAGGATCACTAATAAATCATGCATGAACACTTGTATGTAGGCTCCTGGCCTGGGGGCTATAGTAGCCGACTGGTATGAGGTCAATCGATGACCGATAAAAAGCGTCTAAACACGATATAAAAGTTCCTAGCTATGAAGACTAAATAAACTAATGTATTCGATTAGTATATAATGCCGGAAGCGTTGTTGTGGCTAACTAAATAAGACATGCATAACAACAACGACGCCATAAAATGGCGGGTCCGGTAGAGGCACAGCTCTGCCACAAAATATCAATTATTTCGCAAAATAATATTTACTTTACGGCCAGAGCTTAATTAAACAATACTGGAACCTTGTACTCAACTTTCCAGAAGAAGGCGAGGCTGAAGGTAACGACATAGCGAAGATGCAAAGCGATAAAGATAACACAAGGGAAAATCCGTCTAAGTAGGGCAGCTACTAAACAAAGGATGAAGACGGGCGTGACGTCATCAGAGCAATGGCGTCCGTTTGTTTACGTCTCGAGTATCAGTAGTAGCCACGAGTGAGATTAGCTGTGGAACGGCTCCCAACTATTCTCAGCCCTTACACACCGAAGCATTAACTCTGTTCGGGGTGAAGATAGCTATGTGGCACGTTCAGACATGCGTGTCCCCTGTTGTATTACGATGTCTTAAAGGGAAACCTTTGAGATACTCGCTCCAGAAGTTAGAATTCTGTGATAACCTGTGGTTAAATTCTCTGGGAATATCTTAGTAGTCTTATACCCAAGGAAGCTACCAAACAGGAACCTTCCATCAGGACGCCATGGCTTGAGCCCAAAAATATATATATATATATATATATATATATATATATATATATATATATATATATATATATATATATATATATATATATATATATATATATATATATATATATATATATATATATATATATATATTTATATATATAGGCCTATATATATCCATATCTATTTTGACAGGACGTAGGCCTATTTTCCCAGAGTATTAGGTAAACTCAATAATGAATAATATAATAATATAATATAATGATAATACTCTCTCTCTCTCTCTCTCTCTCTCTCTCTTATAAGGAATGATGTCTCCTCACCTCCTTGCATCCTGTGGTTGCAATGTCCGAAGGATGTCCCCAACCTTCTCGATGTCTTCTTCCTTGACGTCCCTGACAAAGACATCGACATCTGGATCCTCCTCCAAGAAAGGGATGGGGCGACTGACGCTGCTGACGTCGTTGACACTGAAGCAAATCTCTGAAAGAGAAAGAAGAAGAAGAAGAAGAAGAAGAAGGTTGAATAAAATGATAATCAAAACTGAACATTTTCTATGTGTTTCTTTCTTGAGATTCTAAAGGAAAATGTAAAATGGGAATAATAATAATAATACTAATAATAATAATAATAATAATAATAATAATAATAATAATAATAATAATAATAATAATAATAATAATAATAAATGCAACAACGAATTTAGAGGCAAAAGAACTAAACACAGTAGAGCAATGTCTGCCAGTGCGTCTGGGAGGTTGCGTTAATGTGTGTGCGTTTGTGTGTGCGCATGCTACCATTGTAGCCGCTCGCATAAGGAATGTCATCAGTCTCCTTATGAAACCCTCACATTATGCACTATCTAAATCAGCTCAGCCAATAACAACTCAGCTTCATTTAATTGGCCCAATTTCATTGGCCGATACCTTTTCACTTTCCTTTTGCTGATTGGTTCTCCCGTTCGGATAACTCCGCCCACATCCTTGTAGAGAACCAATCAGCGCAGAAAGGAGGCGGAGTCAGGAGGAGCCGCGTTTGACTATGACTGGTGCTTTTATCAGTTTCCTATTCATTACAATCATGATCATTTTGATTCATTTCTATCATTATTAATGAAATCAACGCCATAGAAATTAGACATTTCCTTTTAATATATGGAAGGAAAGACATTAAAACTTAACATCGAAAGCTTTTATATCAAATTCCAATCGGATGAACACAATATTTTATTTTTGTGTAAATAAAACCTGATTGAGACCTCTGAATATAATGTTCTACATCTATAGAGTAATAATGATAATAATAATGATGTTAACAATGATATTGATAATGATAACAACGATATAAACAGACTGAATGACAGGATGAGGATGAGGGAAAGGAGGCCAGGTATTGTAATGTCCCTCGGAGGAAAGGAACAGAGAAAATAATATTATTATTACTTACCTAAAGTATTAATCTGTTTTGTCTTTTCCAAAGATTGACAGAAGGCGTCGAGGCTGGGATGGTCCTTGAACCTGACCCAGAGAATCATAATATTTGGAGGGATTTGGAACGTTGGGTCCCAGATGCCTTGGTAAAGCTCACAACTGTTCCAAAGAGAAGAAAAGAAAAGAAAGAAATAGTTATTGGATTTGATTGGGAATTTTATTATCAAGTTGATGATGATGATGATGATGATGATGATGATGATGATGATGGCAACGAAAACGAGAAGTAAAAAAGAGTAATTTCGTAAAATATGGAAATTAATATTACCGAAAAATGAGAAATTAAAATCGGGACTTTTTGATGTTTAGCCGACTTATTATGAGTCTAATTGTGACAATGATGATAATGATGATACTGACAATATGAAATATATTGTTTACAAGACTCAAGTTGATTGTTATACTAAAGCTTATGAGCTCTCTCTCTCTCTCTCTCTCTCTCTCTCTCTCTCTCTCTCTCTCTCTCTCTCTCTCTCTCTCTCTCTCTGTCTCTCTCTCTGACTTTATTAGTAGGCCTATATGTGTGTGCATGTGCATATGTTTGTATGTATGATCATGTACCAGTGTATTGTTATAGAGATATTTGATTATTATATATATCTTATAATGTTCAAAATAACTGTCAAATAATAATAACTTACTCATTGGTGACTAGATTCTTGATTGACTCTCTCTCTTCTACGGTCGGCTCTGAATCTCCATAGAAATGGTTATTCAGTTCTATCCTTGATGGGTTGATGAGATGCCGGCAAAGTTGCCTTTGTAGTTCAACTAACCCGTCAGTGTCATTAAGGTATATTACGATTTCAATTTCCTCTCTGTTTGGGAGAGGGGGATCTGTGGCTCTAAGGAGGGCAATGTACGCATCAATTGTATGATCTTCAATTTCGGTGTCCTCATCAAACAACTCGAACCTCTGTGCTATCCATCTTGAAGAAGAATGATCACATTTGATATTCTTCAAGACTCTTAGCACAGAGTCTTTGTCGTTCACTCCCGACCTTACTAGGAGTTCCAGTGCCTCAATCTTGGCATCTTCTGACACCTTCATCTCGTCTCCGTCACCCATATGCAATAGGCTGATCATCTGTATCAGCATATTTTGATATTTGTGAAGGTTTTCAGGGAGACTCCCTCCAAGAAGCATTTCAAAGATCTTTGTAGGTGTGGCTGTGTTTACAGATTGGTCCCAGCATTGGTTTGTCAATTTCATAGGGAAAGACAGAGCTGCCATGAATTCCATTATCCCTTTATGAGGGAAACTGTAATGAAAGGAGCCCTGGGAAGTGGTCACTTTCTTCAGGAAGGCGCCAGTTAGCTCTTCGGCTGGCATTCCCAAACTATAGCAAAAGGCAGACAAATTATTGATGGTGGATTCTGGAATATTGATTTCATCATTTTGTAATGCTTTGAAAGATTCACCACATAGTTTCTCAACAAACTTCTTGGTTCCAATCTTAGTTGAAGTTGGTTCTAAGAAAGCTGTTTTGGGGTGTTTCGCCAAACGCTCCTTCAATTTTGATAGAGACAAAAGGTGAAATTGCCAGTAGAGCTCAGCTTCAGTGGTGATGTTGCTTATAATATCTGGTTTATTCACCCACAGAATTGTTACAAGAGCGAGATTTAAGGGTAGTCCCCACACCTCATGCATAGTGTGCATTGTTTTCCTCAGATACTTTAACAGTTCATCTAATGATTGCAAGGGTGAACTGCCTGACCCCAATACTGCATAATACTTGCATACAAACTCTTCTGTCTTCTCCTTTGGAATTCCCTCAAGACTAATTGTAGACACAGTTGTGTAATCAGATTTCACTTGATTGTTGAATCTCTCCTCAAATTCAGGTCTGGTTGTCACAATAACACTAATTTTGCGGGATTTCTTCAGTGTCATAACATCTTGGAATAATTTTGATGATTTATCATTTAATTCATCGTACCCATCAATGATGAGTAGACACTTGTGAGCCAGACACACATCAATAATTTCATTACCTTGGAATTTCTGGTGAACGTCTCCAAAAAACGCCACTAACAAGTCTTTAAAAGATTCAATGGAATCCCTGCATTCTACATAAAAAAATATGGCAAAGTCACTAAGGCCTTTGATGTCGTCCTTCTTACTGAGCCAGTCAGAAATGATCTTCTTGACCAGAGTGGTTTTCCCCATACCTGCCATTCCTTTGATCAGTAAGAGTCGACTGTGATCATAATGAGGTACGTGATTCAGTATCTCCTCTATAGGAACACTACAGGGGCCACTTTCCACTTCTAGCTTCATTTCTGTGTAAATCTTCTCTACCGATATGTTGGGGTTAGAAGAGGTTCCTGTTATCAGGTTGAGAGGATTAATGCTTTTCAATTTTTCAAGATGTTCCTTCAAACAAGGGAAGCCTCTGTCTTCCAATAACTTCATCTTTTTTGTGAAGTCAATTTCCCTTTGATATTCATCAAAGACCTCGGCTCCTATAGCTCCTTTTCGTATCTCTTCTATCTTCTGCCGGGTATCATCAAAATCTCTGACAATTTCTCTTTCGATTCCCTCTTTATCCTCAGGGTTTACCCCATCCCAGAGCATGACAAGTTTTAAGCCCTCTTGAATTTTCATTGTAAGTTTATATACTATATTTATTATGACAGAACATCTTCCTCTGTCTATTTTCAGATTGTGGGCTGTCTCATTCCTGAGATTCTTTGAGCATGTCAAAGACATTTCTGGGTCGGAACCATTTTGTTTGTGCCATTTTGCATCATTTTCTCCAGCTAAACATTTAGAAAACTGAAGGAGCACATAAATCAGAGTTATGTCCCATGTGTCGTGTGATAAAGGATTCATGACTTTATCCCATTGATCCTTCCCAAGTTTCTTCTTGAATTTATTGATGTTGACCCCTTGGCTTTCGAGGTAGTCTTTGAAGTTACTTGATGGGTTCCATTGTGGATTCACCCAGCAGAGGATCTTGAAATAAAGAGGCTGAATGGCTTCCCTGAATATCTTCCATAATCTTATGTATGATTCGTCAAACTCATCGATTTGAATCGAAGGAGGAACGGTGTCTCTGTACAAAAGAGAAAATGCAATTGACAACAACAACAAAATTGCCAGATAATATTAATATAGATGTATTTTGACCTTTCATACAGTCTCTATATATATATATATATATATATATATATATATATATATATATATATATATATATATATATATATATATATATATATATATACATATATATATATATATATATATATATATATATATATATATATATATATATATATATATATATAAATAAATATATATATATATATATATATATATATATATATATATATATATATATATATATATATGTATACATATAATATATATATACATATATATATATATATATATATATATATATATATATATATATATATATATATATATATATATATATATATATATATATGTATGGATATATATATATATATATATATATATATATATATATATATATATATATATATATATATATATATATATATATATATATATATATGTGTGTGTGTGTATATGTATATATATATATATATATATATGTATATATATATATATATATATATATATATATATATATATATATATATATATATATATATATGTATATATATATATATATATATATATATATATATATATATATATATATATATATATATATATATATATATATATATATGTATATATATATATGTATATATATAGATATATATATTAATATATATATATATATATATATATATATAAATATATATATATATATATATATATATATATATATATATATATATATATATATATATATATATATATATACTATTGGTAAAGGCAGCAACAGCCAGTAATGGAAACAAATTTCATAGTATGGATAGGGACAGAGTAGTTCAAAATGTCCTTTTTTTATTCCCAACGTTTCGTGATTCTTAATCACTTTGTCAAGGGCTAAAAATAAAACATATACAAAAGAATTAAAAAAAAATCCAGGTGATTAAAATAAAAAAAAACATAAGAAAATATTGATATTCATAAATTAAAATAAAATCTTATAACCTTTTTCTAACTATACTTACTTAAAAAAATATATATATTATATATATATATATATATATATATATATATATATATATATATATATATATATGAATTATTATGTAAATAATATTATGCTTATCTTCTGCCAGATAACCCGCCTACAGGTCGCCTCTCTACATCAGGGCTCCCTATTTAACATGTACAGTATGTCCTTTTTTAAGGGGGGATCCATGTACCAACCGTGTGTCACACGATCGTACATAAATTATTTTGTATATATTATGCTTGTATCTGCGCTCTTCCCTCGCACTAAAAAGAACCAGAAGAAACATGTCTGCGTTTCTCCTATATAACATTGTCTGTTTCGTGAACATGTAATTTCCTGTTGCCTTGAGGTTTTGTATATAAAGGAGGGTGTTCTTTAATAAAGTTACTCAGTTGATTGCTTCCCGCCTTTGAGTCACAATCTTTCTCTCAGCCGTCACAACCCTTTTAGGAGGTTGATTGTGGAGAAAACCTTTGCTTTGTGCCAGTAGGAGGTAACATCAGCAATGTTTGGGATATGTTATAGATCTGGTTCTTTCTGCATGTTCAGAAACCTTTAATCCCCATAAGGGAGTAGGGAGCCATCTTTCTTCAGAATTATGAGTAAGAGCAATGACCATAAGCTTGGGAAGTTTTACAAAGCCCCATTTCTCTATTCTGGTGAGCGTTTGTTCATCAGTTGCAAAACGATCCAGTGCCAGATCCCTGAATTTGGCAAAGACTGCGATCCCTTTCCTCTTGATATGGTGATATATATCGTGCTTGGCAGAAACCGTAGGTGTTAGGCAATGTTCATGACTGAAGACTTCCGGGTACATCGTGAGGAGGTGGGTGTAATCATTCAGGGATTCTCTGATGTCTAGTTAGAGGTTGGAGGCGGCCAGTTGAACAGGTGTTGACAAGTACAATTCACCATTGAATAATCATCGATGCTCCACAACCGACTGAGGTGATATTGTGCAAGGAAATCCGCACAGGTGACGGCAATGTTATGTTGGCTCCAAGGAATTTCCATTGGCATTTGGTAATCCCAAACAATTGTGTGAATGTCTTGTAGACATGGTTGGTGATTGCAGATCCGTTGGCAGCTACTGGGCAGACTTGAACAGGCTTAGAATTACCTTGTTGGGTCCTGGAGAGGGACCTTGATAAAGCAAACAGCTTTCACTACTCTGTACAAAAAACCTGTAACTGCATCAAGTAAAAGGAAAGAATTTCTGAGAGTAGAGGCAACTGCCACAAGCAATGGCTTATTTACACATATTTTATCAACAGACAACCATGCGCTCATATCCCTCGTAGCAGCCCAGAATCCGCAAAGGTATTAGAAGAACTGAGATTGATGTGCAACAGTAAGTGACTGGAGAGGTTGTTGATTTGGGAGTGAGCGAGAAGCTCTGATACTGCTCTGGCGTATCTCAAGGCAGGTATCAGTGTATTACCACATTCACGTTGGCCTCTGTCAGTGTTGAATAGATGTTTTCTTTGTCATAAGTGTACACGTTGATAGAGGTCTTGACGCTGGTTAATGTTATCTGAATTCACATGAGTTCATTGGCCTATAAAGGAAGTTTCTCCAAGGGCCCTTACATTCATTGTTGGGCCCATGTGTTGGATATTGGTATTGACAGAAGCAGTGATTTACCACAAAAACAAAAAAATTATTGACGTGATTAATTCTGTATTTTTTTTTTTTTTTTTTGATAAATCACTGAAATTTCAAAGATTCTTGGAATCTGTGCTATATGTTTACTGCCCTCAAGCTAAGTTTCACAAACTGAATGGCGTTCACAAAACTGGTTGGGTTGAACGCTATGTGTATCTTCAATTGTTCAAGATATTCTATTACTGTGTTGAAATTTGCTTAGAGGCTCTTTTGAATCAGTCTTCTTACCCCAAATGGAGCCAGGGACAGTGAAACTATGATAAATCAACGGGAATCAAAACTAGCATGCAGAATTTTAAACATGTGATAGCATTTGTCACTTTGAGAAACAGCTTTCATTACATTAAAACTCTGTCATCAAATCTTGCAAAAGCATGAACTGGGCATTCGCATATCATATCACATGGTTGACAGTATCACACAAGATTTCCAAAGACTCAGAGATAATACTGATGTTGAGTTTAAGCAGTGGTACAACAATGATGTGAAAGACATTGCTAAACAAGTTGAATCAACTGAAACCATGCCACTCACAGCCCAAATTCAACGGCATCCAAGTAACACTGAGGCAACTACACCACTTGAATACTAAAAGTGCAAAATGGCGATCCTGCTCGTTGATGACATTTTCCAACAGCTGAAGGATAAGTTTTAAACAGAAGAATGTCGGACAGTTTCTTGCATTCGG
>NC_090727.1:24778420-24780920 GCF_036898095.1 Palaemon carinicauda | reverse complement strand
TGAAAGAGTCATACATATTTAAAGAAACATTATCAATACTGAGATCCGGATGTTGAGGAGCCACCGTCCTTGACCTACTTACAATCATACTTTGAGTTTTGTTAGGATTAAACTTTATACCCCATAATTTGCACCATGAACTAATTCTAGCTAAATCTCTATTAAGGGATTCACCAACCCTAGATCTACATTCAGGGGATGGAATTGATGCAAAGAGAGTATCATCATCTGCATATGCAACAAGCTTGTTTTCTAGGCCAAACCACATGTCATGTGTATATAGTATGAAAAGTGATGGGCCAAGAACACTACCCTGTGGAACACCGGATATCACATTCCTATAATCCCTATGGTGCCCATCAACAACAACTCTTTGAGATCTATTACATAAAAAATCAATAATAATGCTAAGAAATGACCCACCCACTCCCAACTGTTTCAGTTTGAAAACAAGGGCCTCATGATTAACATGGTCAAAGGCAGCACTAAAATCAAGGCCAATCATACGAACTTCCCGACCACAATCAAGGGATTTCTGTACAGCATTGGAGATTGTGAGAAGGGCATTACATGCTCCTAGGCCTTTACAAAAACCAAATTGCAAACTAGGGAGTAGATGATTACCTTCAGCAAACCTATTAAGACGTTTTGCCAGAAGACGTTCAAAAACTTTAGATAATATGGGAGTTTTGGAAATTGGGCGGTAATCATTGGGATTTGAGCTACCACAAACACATTTACATAGAGGAGTAACATTACCAATTCTTCAACTAGTGCTAAAAGCTCCTCTTCTTGCTAACTTGCGCAAAATAACAGATAACTTTGGAGCTAATAAATCTGCTATCTTTATAAAAAACAAAGGAAAAATACCATTTGGGTCTACACCTCCATAAGCATCAAGGTCCACCAACAGAGCTTTAATCTCACGAGATCGAAAAGATAAACTAGTTAATTTAGCCTCAGGGAAACAGGAATGAGGAAGTTCAAGTTTTTCATTACTCTGTTTACTGTCAAAAACATCAGCCAAAAGGGTTGCCTTTTCCTTTAGACAGTGAGTGACTGAGCCATCTGGTTTAATTAAAGGAGGAACTGTTGCATCTACACCAAAGAGTGCAGATTTAAGGGTAGACCACCATTTATGTTCCTGAGTAGTACCAAAAAGTGTTTCTTTTATGCTTAAATTGTACTCCTTTTCAGTTGAGGCATAAACACTCTGAGCAAAAGCTTGAAGCTGAGTATAGTTGTTCCAGGTCAAATCTGATCTGTTACCCTTCCAAAGATGATAGGCCTCCTGTTTCTCCAAATAAGCACGTCTACAATCATCATTGAACCACGGTTTGTCCTTCACTCGGTAACTTAGCACACGAGAAGGGATACGCCTATCAATTATGTTGACTAGATTCTCATTCAAAGGGACAACAGGATCTACACTATTATATAATTGTGACCAATTCAAGCACAAAAGATCATGAAAAATCCCATTCCAGTCTGCTTGGGATTTCATATAAATTTTAAAGGAACCTACCCTATAGGAACTTCCATCAGGACGACATGGCTATCTCACCCAAAAATAGATTTCTCGCTTCGCTCAAAATCCGTTTTTTGGACGCAACTAATCTAAGGAATATAGGGCATTATACCACAAATGTTTCGCACATGATCATTCAGTTTTTTTATATTTTTTTTTGTATATCTTGCTCTCTCCCCGCACATTTAAAAGAAGCAGTTTAAGCTTAGCTTTTCTTGTATTAGCTTGTTTGAATTTGGTGAGGTTTTTGCTCGCAAGAACTTGTATAAAGGCTCGTTATCCGTTAAAAAAGTTTAGTTTCATTCCTAAAACCTCTCTGATATAACCTAAAACCACGTATCTACGCCCACCTCCTCACACTATACTCAGAAGTTTTCTGTCCTCAACATCACAATATGCCCACCATTCCTACTAAACAAAATATAGATCACCATATCAAGACAACAGTGCTATCAGTTTTCGCAGGAGTCGAGTGTCATCTGCCGAATTGTTTTGGAGTCACTAAAAAATGTTTGCCGAATTGAAAGAAATGTACCTTTGCCAAAAGGCTGTAAGCTCATGCCTATTGTACTTAAATATAGTCCTGCAGTAAGAAAATTCCCTACACCAATGTGGGGATTACTGGCACATGAACAAGCAGACAGAATGGATCAACTACCTCCCAACAAAACCTTGCCACAATTACCTCCTATTCACAACAAAGCAAAGGCTTTATCCATGCTTGACTTACTGAAGGGGTGCTATCAGATGTACATGAACTCATAATTGACATCCCCAAGACCACCATCACCACCGACTTCATTACATACAGCTACAATCATCCTGTTTCAGCCTTAATAATGCAGTGGCTACTTTTCAACGCTTCATGAATGGCTTTTTCGTCAACCTCCACTTCAGAGTATGTTACAAGGGCGACATACTTTTGTCTTCTTCCTTCAAAGAGGAACACCTCCTTCACCTGTGTGTCGTACG
>NC_090727.1:24760920-24773420 GCF_036898095.1 Palaemon carinicauda | reverse complement strand
GCATTTTGATGGTCAAAACAGAAGTGATTGAAGGTGTAGTAACTGAAGGGGGTGTTGGTGGTTGTCTTCATGGTTTCTACAGGGTTGTAGGCCACCTAATTTTACCCCTACAGGAGGTTGAGTGGGAGAAAACTCTTGCTTTTTGCAAGTAGGAGGTGACGTCAGCAATTTTAGGGATATGTGAGTGATCGGGTTCTTTCTGCATGTTCATACGCCTGTAATCCCCGCAACGGAGATGGTAGCCATCTTTCTTCAGGATTATGAATAAGAGCGATGACCATGGGCTTGAGGACTTTTTGCAAAGGCCCATTCTTCCTGTTCAGGCAATATTTGTTTAGCAGTTGCCAAACGATCTTGTGCCAGACCCCTGAATCTGGCAAATACTGTGGTCCCCATCCTCTTGACGTTGTTATATATATCGCTCTTTGCAGAAACCATGGGTGTTAGGTGAGGTTCAGGGCTGAGGACTTCTGGGTATAACGTGAGGAGGTGTGGTAAGTATCAGTGGAAACTCTGATTTGGAGTTCAACATTGGAAGGGGAAGGTTGAACAAGTGTCGATAGGAATGAGTCACCATTTACTATTCGTCAATGACCCACAACAACCTGAGGTGATATAGTGCAAGGAAATCTGCACCAGGTAGTGGCAATGTTACGTCGTCACCAAAGAATTTCCCTTTGGATCTGGCACTCCCAAACAATAGTGTGAGTGTCTCGTACCCGTGGATAGTGATTTTAGATCCATTAGTAGTTACTGGGTGATCGTGAACAAGCTTAGAATGACCACGTTGTGTCCTGGAGAGTGACCTTGAAGAACAAAACGACAATCACCACTGTCTACCAAAAAAACAAAAACCTGTACCTGCATCAAGTAAAAAGAAAGGTTTTGTGATAGGAGAGGCTACTGCCACAAGCAATAGCTTACTTAGACATATTCTATCCACAGACAACCATCCGCACATTTCCCTCGTAGCAGCCTGGAACCTGGAGTGGTATTAGAAGAACTGAGATTGATGTGCATCAGTAAGTGACTGGAGTTGTTGTTGATTTTGGAGTGAGTGAGGGGCGACATGAGGGGAGGCCTATCTCAAGGCAGGCATCAGTGTATTACCACATTCACATTGGCCTCTATCGGTGTTGAATAGTTGTTCTCTTTGTCATAAGTGGAGACTTTGTTAGATGTCTTGACGGGGGTTAATTGCCAATTCATAAGAGCATTGATTTTATGATCAGGTCCTTCACGGGCAAGGTATCTTTATCGGTGATGGCAGCACGATTTTTTTCAGGTAGGAATCGTACCTAAAGTGCAGTTAGCGTTCATTTTACTAACGATGATTTTTCAAAGTTGATATTAACTTTTAAGTTTAAAATTTTTATTTACAGATTAATATAGGAATATTAATTAAATGATGCTTTAAAAAACAATTAATATTTCTATCACCTTATTTCAAAAAGGCTATAAAATACGGAATAACTGGCAGATCCAGAAGGGGGGTCAGAGGGTTCTTGACTGAGATTTTTTATATACATATGCATATAAATATAGATGAAGCCTAGACCAGGTTACGATTTTGGTTATAGAGCACATTGGTTCCACAAGAAACCGTAAATGCCATGACTTATCTAATAAATGTAGATTTATACATTTGACTTATTTAGGCCTTTGTAAACACACACATGCTTCAATCGTTTGTTGAATATCCTGTGGTCACTAGATCTCGCTATAAAACATTGAACACGTTTGTATATCCAACTTAAATTTTTTTTTTCAGCATGTAACAAGCAACGTATTAAGAACAGGCATGCATATATGAGGGAAATATGGATTGAAATTTATGAATTTTACAGGAAAAAAGATCCTGTGCCAGTTGTTCATGTAATTCCCCAAAAGTGCCTGGATGCTCGGGCAACACAGTCGAAAATTGCCCATAGCAACGGTTGTTATGGACACTTGTTTGGGAGAGGCCCCTTATGTGTGTCAGTCATAGCTTTGCCAAATCAGCAGGGTTTTTTTTTTTTTTTTGACCGAACCAGAGGTTAATCTATTGCTTTATTATTTCAAAAGATTTATCATGAACTGCAAAATCACAGACTACTTATAAGAAGGGTATACTAAACTAAATTTGGCCTAGATCTAAATAATTATAAACGATTTAATATCAAATATTTAATTTACGAACCACTGATTTAGGGTTGCTCCTGTATTCCTCCTACAAACGTTGGAGATGAAAAAAAGTTCAATTAGCTAAAAAAACCTTTTTCAGCCAACTGAACAATTTGCCATATATACAAAAAATGTAACTCACAGTCACGCTAAAAAGCCCACACCATTTACATTTCAACATTCCTGGCTGAAAAAAGGGTTCATGAAAGTAGGTCTATGCAAATTTTGAGCTTTATTCAGATTGAAAGCGACCCATGGATGTAAATTTGATGGGCAACTTAGTGTCTCTGTGAAGGCTCCTTTTCAAAATCTAGAGAAGGTAATTTGAAAAGAAGGATTGCTGTGTAACTACAATAAATAATGATTTCACATCAACGATGCTAACCGAGGGTCAGTTGTAATTATTCAACTCTATACCAATGCATCAAATCTGCATTACAGAAGGTGAAAATACAAATTCACGAGACGAATTTGCACGTGCTCAAGAAAAATACTGATTGTGTCTTGCTACTTGGACAACAAGGCCTACTGCTACAAGGCCATCACTAAGATAAGCTGGATTCATCTACCTAAGAAAAGAATATAAGCAATATCATTGCTATGTTAGAGCAAAATTAGAATAGTGATGGAATACTGCATGAACATTTGTCAAAGCTTTCAAAATTGCCAAATACACATAAAATACAATACATGAGGAAATCTTCCACGTAACTGGGAATTTATTGTATGCCAAAGTAAATTGATCATTACATGGTGCTATTAAAATTTATTCCCATATTATAGATGAAGTCACAGAAAACTAAACAAATCAAAAAGATCTTACTGTGTGTGTGCAGTATCAAAATATGATTTAAAACTATGGATCTAAGAATATTTTCGAGATTTTTTGGGATTTTAAGAATTTTTTTTAGACAATAGGCTGAGGCATAGCTGATGGGCTAATAGAGTCTGTCACATCTGACAACCTTGATCTGGCTTACATTTGAGAACAAGCATACGATGGCGCCCCTTCTATGTCATATGAACGCACACGAGTTTATTGGCATATAAAGGAAGTTTCTTCTAGGGCACTTTACATTCATTATCATGCCCATGTGCTAATTATTACCATTGACAGAGGCAGTAGGCTACCACTAAAACAAAACATGATTGACCTGATAAATTCTGTGCACTATTTTTTTTTTTTTTTTTTTTTTGATAACTCGCTGAAAATTAAAAGATTCTCTGAAACTGTGCTACATGTTTACTGCCCTCAAGCAAAGCATTACAAACTGGAGGGCCTGAGCAAAACTCGGTGGGTTTGCCTTGTGTATCATAAATTGTTCCCGGAATTTTATTAGCATGTTGTAATTTTCATTAAGGTTATTTGGAATCTGTTGTCTCACTCCAAATGGAGCCAGGAATCCTGGAACTGGGATAGTGAAATCAAAACTAGTTGCAAGAATTTGGAATATGCGTTAGCATTTATCAATTTAAAAAACGGCTTGGATTATGCTAAATCTCTTTCATCAAAGTTTGCAGAATCATGAACTGGGCATTCACTTAGTATATCACATGGTAGACAGTGTCACACAAAATTTCCAAAGATTCATGTTGAGTTCACCAGTGGTACAACAATGAGGAGAAAGACATTGCAGAGCAAATTGGATCAACTGAAACCATGCCACTCACAACTCAAGTGCAACGGCATTAGAGTAACACTGAGGTAACCACATCACTTGAATACTTGAAGTGCAAAATGGCAATCCCACTCATTGAGAACATTCTCCAACAAGTGAAGCGTAGGTTTTCAGCAGAAGAATGTCGGCCAGTTACTAGCATACTACATTTGGTCCAAATACTTGCAACAAGAGGTTTCAGTTTATTCGAAGACATCACCACGCAGGTACTGCACTGGAAATATGACCTGCCAAGTTGGCTTGCAATGAGCTTAGATGATGGGAAATGATGTGGTGTTCCTTCAAAGGCACACTTCCAGACACACTCATGGACGTGTTGTCGTATGCAGATGTAGATGCTTGGCCCAGCACATGTGCATTGTTGACCCTTGTGTGTTTTACCAGTCATATAAGCTGAAGATGAAAAGACATTCTCAGTTAAAAGACTGTTGAAGACACACCTCAGGAATAGAATGAAAAACCCGCCAACTCCCAGCCCTCACTCTTATGAAAATGCAGTACAGCGTCAAACTAGAGTTGACGGGCATTGCTGATGACTTAATCAAAGCACACCCTAGGAAACTCTTCAACACCATCCTACTGTCAGAGTAACAGTTTGAATTGATTAATCACATAGAAGAAAAGCTAGAGAGATGTCCTCTTTGTAGCAACTTTTAGTAATTTACCTTGAAGATACACATCATCCTTGTCTCTTAAAAGTTCAAACTTTTTATGACAAAGTTCAAACATTTTGTCTATAATATCCTTGTGAAATTTCATAAAAAAATTAATTTGTGAAAACAGTATTAAATAGCTTTATTTTGGTGAATTCATATAGGATCATTAATAATATCCATGACTTTAGGATTCACTGCCGGGCCAACGAATTTGAGAAATACAAGATAAAGTAAATCTTTAATTGTAAAAGAACCCCTAATTTAATTTTGGTTTCAGGGTCCCCTTTTGGTAATTACTTTAACTCAATATGTTTTGCTTTACACCACAAATATCAAATAAATTTGTCTGTTGTCAGATATCCAGTGAATTGCACTTTGAAAAAAAGGCTTACTACCATGCTCCTCAAATATGTGCAAACACCAGACAGAAATTTTCCTTTTTTATAGTTGGTGTCAGGAAATAGAAACACGGTATTTTTTTTTCTTTTTTTTAATGATATTCAAACCAAGAGCGGCTGTGCTCTTCAGGAGTGTTTCAGAAGTTATCTGACACACTTCAAAATACCAAAACTTTGAATGGCTCGCAACGTTCTCTAGTATTTATTCTACTTATAGGTCTGAATAAATTCTGGATCTGCCTTCAAAATGGGAAATATAATGAATCTCTGCATTATTGTTCTTTTGTTATCATTATTGGATTCCTACTCTAGTATTTCATTTATTTCAATTGATGAAATACGGCTCGTATTTAGGCACCTCATTGTGAAAGAAGAAAAACTAATTACTGTCTATGATTAAATGCAGGAAAGAAACCAGAGAGTACCAGTCGTCTAACTTCTAGCGACATTCAGAAAAATAGTTGGCAAACAGCAGCTTACATATTATGAGAGTGTTGCCAAGTGCTTTTCCTATAAATGTTATACGAGTAAACATATCATTACAGGACTGATGATTTGAAACACGCATTTAAAGTCAGAAATGAAATATCCAGCTGAAGGCGGTACCAAGTAGATAGCTAATAGCATACCAGTATTTTGCGATTCCATAACACCGTTAGCCTACCACCAGTCGTATACTTTTACTTTTTATTGAATATGTAATCAGTGGAACTTTGCCGCAGCTGATATTGAAGGCATGTTATCTAAGTAAATCTTCCAAGCTATTTCAAGGTAACAAAATGAGTTAGAATTCTCTCCGGGGATTTCACCCCTGATGCCATGGTGTTTTCCAATGTTGCACCAGTGTAGCAGAAGATCTTTGCACACTGCTGAAACTTACTTTACCTTTTCATAAAAAAAACTGCTTTACCATCATTGAATATGAGGGGTAATGTATCACAAATATTCAAGGGATAAAGGAATAGGAATTTCAAAGTAGTTGGGCTATTTGCAGTCTACAAATGGAGCTTTTTAAGGGGGTCTATTCTTTGATTTGCAGATTAAGCTGATAAACTGTGGTTGCAAAGAACAGATAAATCAGGGTCATCATTTATGATGATTATTTCTCTGTGAACAACGGCAGTTATTTCATTAAGACAACAAGATATTCAACATTAATGCTTGCTTTTAGACACACTGGCTGCAACATCTAGGATAGTTCAGGAATGTTGAAATCGCTGGCTACACATTCACTTCCACTTAATGCAAAGCCTCTACAAAATTTACAACGCCTCCTGGTGGTAATAATAACTGTTAGATCTCAGCTCAGACACCCTCTTTAATGTTTCAAACGTTTCCAGAAGGCTAAAATCCCTCTGTACCCTACCACTGGAACTTACTGCACAGCCTCTACTATGTTTAAAATGCTTCTAAAAAGCTAAAATGAAAGGCTTGTAAGGGCCTCGTCTCACCCACCGTGTTTCCTCCCCCTGAACTCTTTTCAGTCTTTCCCTGCTTGTCTTGTTGTCCTCACAGGCTAAACCACCATATGCACTTACTGCACAACATCTATAATGCATATAATTCTTCCAAAAGGCTAAAATCTCCTATTACCATACCACCTGCACTTACTACACATCATCTATTACGCTTAAAAAGCTTCTAGAAAGCTGATATCAAATTTTATCCCCCAACCTGCACTTACTACACATCATCTATTAGGCTTAAAAAGCTTCTAGAATCCTGAAATCACTGAGTGCATCATCAATTGCATTGTTAAATCTCCACTTGCATTCACTGCACCTAATTTTCCAGAAGCTTAACATTTACTATTATCATCATCATCATCATTATCATCATCATCATGAGTAGTAGTAGTAGCAGTAGTAGTAGTAGTAGTAGTAGTAGTAGTAGTAGTAGTAGTAGTAGATAAGCTACATCCTTAGTGGGAAAACTAAAATGATATAAGACCAATGGTTCTAACGTGGATAAATAGCCCATTGAGGAAGGAGATAAGGAAATGAATAAACTATATGAAAAGTGTTAAACATTTAAAGCAAAATATTTAATCAATAATCGAAAAAGGTCTTCCATAGATAAACTATGAAAAGAGGCTCATATGAAATTCTGAAGTTCTACCGATTTAACTACCCGAATAGAAAGATCATTCAACAACTTGGCCATACCAGGAACAAAGATTCTAGATTACAGTAAAGTATTGACTATCATCGTGAAAAAAAGACCTATTTATGAGAATTAACTTTATACCTAGTATTACGAAAAGGGTGGTTCTGACTGGGAATGAATAAATGTAAAGGATGGTCAGAATTTTGAAAAACACTTATACAATATGCATAAGAAACTAATCGGAATACAGAGACAGATATTGACACACACACACACACACACACACATACACACACACACATATATATATATATATATATATATATATATATATATATATATATATATATATATATATATATATATATATATACATACATATATATATATATATATATATATATATATATATATATATATATATATATATATATATATATATATATATATATATATATATATATATATATATATATATATATATATATATATATATATATATATCACGAATAAGAAATTTAATAGACTGTAAGGTCCTATCCAACAAACAATTATGGGAATCTGCAGCTGAGGACCAGACAGAAAAACAATGCTGGAAATAAAACACATTTTTTTCAGAATAGATTAATCAGCAATCTCAAACGATTTTCTCAATAAGCCGATTTTTTTGTGCAATTAAAGAGGACTCGGACCTAATGTGTTTCTCAAAAGTAAATTTCTTGTTAAGAATCACTACAAAAATTTAAAAACTGTAAACCATAGTTAAAGAAGAATTATCAATGCTGAGATAAAGATGTTTAGCATCAACTGCCCACAGATAACTTTTGATATTACTTTGAGATTTGTAGATTCAACTTCATACCCAATAATTTGCAACATTGTCTAATTGTAGCTAGATCTCTATTAATTGATTTAGCAACACCAGATCTACCTTCAGAAGATTGAATTGATGCAACGAGAGTAGCATCATCTGTGTATGTAACGAGCTTGTTTTTTAGGCCAAAACTACATTTCATTTGACGACTATATAATAGGAAAATCAGCCAAAAAGACTTCCCAGGTGAACACCGGATATAACATTCTTATCCTCACGATGTTGGTCACCACTACTCTTTACAAGCTATTACTTAGAAATTAGATAATGATGCTAAGAAAAGACTAACCCACTCCCAACCCTTTAAGTTAAAAACAATGGCATCATGATTTATTCCTATCCCTAATTAAGGCATTTCTCTATAGCTTTTGAGATTGTGAGAAGGGCATAACTTTCCACAAGGCCTTTATGAAAGATAAATTGCAAATTAAGGAATAGAGTATTGCCTTTGTCCAATTGTATGGACGTTATGCCAAAAGACTTTAAAACAAAACTTTAGATAATATGGCAGTTATAGAAAATGGTCCATAATCAGTTGGTCTTAAGCTACCACAAATACTATACATAATGGAGTAACATTACCAATTCTCCAACAAGTGCTAAAAGCTTCACTTCTTGCTACCTAACCATTTTGTTCTACATCTACATAAGTATCAAGGTCCGCCAAGAGAGCTTTATTATCAGGAGATCGAAAAACTAGACTAGTTAATTGGGTATACCACCACATGCACTTTTTGCCTAGTTTTCGATGTCATGATGTCAGAAAACTTCAAATCATTCATTCCTTTTCTACATACAATTAATGCCTAGTCTCTACAAGGTTTAAAATGCTTCCAGAAAGCTAAAATAACAGGCAACATCACCACTTGCCCTTACTGCACGGACTTTAAACGTTTACAATGATTCACGAATGCTAAAATTATTAGGTGTTCAATCCCCAGAGAGCCTTTATATTGTGTATAACGCTCCAGAAGGTTAAAATTACTGGCCATAACACTATATGTACTCAGTGAAAGCCCTCAAAACGTTTCCAATTCTTCCACAATGCTACTCTCAATGGTAATTCTTTACTCACACAATCTTGACAATGTTTATAATGCTTCCCAAAAGTTTACATCACTGGCTAAAACCCAACACACACTCATTGTATAGCCTCTATAAAGTTTAAAACGCTTGCAGAAAACTAAAATCCTTGCTAAATCTTTGTTCAGACAGTATCTACAACGTTTACAACGATTCTGGAAGGTAAAATTTACAGCCCACTCTTGGTTCAGACAACCTTGATAACGTTCAAAATGTTTCCAGAAGGCTAAAGTCTCTGTACTTACGCTTTTAAAAGGCTAAGATCTCTGACTAAACAAACACTTGCATATACTAAGGGATCTTTACAACGATTTTAACGGTTTCAGAAAGCTAAAATCGCCATTTGCTTGAACCTAAAGGTCTGACTTGTACACACTGACTCAATTATTTGCATGTTGATACACTGGTCCTAGAGCAGGGAAGAAAATATTTTTTTTCACAGAGATTTCCTTGAGACCAAACCTTATTTAACGCAAAATATGATTTCCCTGCGACCAAATTTTTTTTTTCTTTTTCACTCTGTTTGAAGAGTTAAAAGCTTTAGGAACATTGAAGAATGAGAAGTACCCATGACCATGATACCTATGAAAGAACCTTTCTTTCTGGCAAAAACACTGGGAACTTCAATTACACCTGCTTTTCCAACATAACTGTCTGTGTGTGTATTTGTTTATGTGTCGACTCCAGCTCCCGGGTACAGCTTGAGGATTAGATTTTCTAAAATTTGGTCGAACGTCCAGATAACTTGTATTTAGAATTTTTTTCTCACTCAAACTGGAGTGTTATTTACATTTCCTTTAATCAGCCTTTCTATTTCTTTTAAGAATGTTGAGTACACCAACGTACCAAGGACACTCTAGAAATCCTGAATGTTAAACTTTTTCAATGACTTCTTCAGAACAACTAGGAGTAGCAGGAATTGTAATTACCCTATAGTACCAGTACCAGAATCTGTCTACCCACACGGGAAATTTGGTCACTTTCGTTGTATATATTCAGGTTTTCTTCTTGGTGATATTGGAACATGTAAAAGAATCAGAAACTCTAACCTCATACAAGATTATTCAACCTTATTCATGGTTTCATTACAGCAAAAAAAAAAAAAAAAAAAAAAAACCTGGGACGTTAATATGAGAGTATGTATAAAAAGGGTTTCCTATTTTTTCCTTCAATTAATAGCAATATATTTGGGTTTGAGGATACTGTAGTGCTGCATATATTGCATAAAACCCAGAAATTAGTCAATTTCCTAATTTCCCCTTCGAGTTACAATTGCAATATCCTACCCCTCCTTATCCCTTCCATTGCCACATCGGTGTTTGACAGTAAAATGTTCATTTTACATCAAAGAAATTTTCACAAATATCAAATTTTATTTATTCCACGTTTTTAGTAGATTCTGAAATTCAAAGTAAGTTTATAACATGTTTTTTTTATACTTAGCGTAATTTATCCCAACTGGTGTTAAAGTATCTGAAAAGCTATAAGATTATGCAGTTTGCATGCAATAGAAATAAGATTCTATCATTGACTTCAATGGGTGTTGTTATTAAAATTAGATTTACCATCACTTATTTAGGGCATAAAGTAGCTATCATGAATTTCTTAATAACAGCAACTAAAAAGCAGGCCATGATATTTCTCGGGATGGTTTCATATATCCATATATCTGTACCCAATTTTTCAGAAATAAGCGATCCCATAACTAATCATTTTAAGAAGGGACGAAGTTTTGTGTTTAATGAGGAATATGTAGAAGCTTTTCATGATTTAAACGCTGTAATGCTTCACAAGCCATTATCAATGTTACCTCATTTTAGCAAGGAGTTTAATTTAGTGATAGATGCTAGTAACATTGGTATAAGATTAGTCTTGTTGCATAAAGTGAATGGGACGAAGCACTCAGTCTCATAGTATTCAAAGAAACTGAATAAAGCTCAACAAATTACTCAACTATTGAGAAGCCATTTTTTAGTTTAGTTTCATCCTTGTAGCACTTTGAGATTGATGTACATCGTAGTCCTGTTTGAACTGTGTATACAGATCACAATCCAATAGTTTACTTGGAAAGATGTAAGAATAAGAATAATCCTCTCATGTATTGGATATTAAAGCTACAAGATTACAATCTGAAGATAATTCATGCAAAAGGAAAGAATAATGTGATAGCTGATGGTCTTTCCTGAGATTTTTCAGGATAAGATTTTTTGTTTTCTTCAACAAATAGTGTATTTTTTTCTTTTTTCACTGGGTTTTGTGTTGAGTTAATGGAATGCGAAAGAAGAATATTTGGGTAGTGTTAATTTGAAGCTACATGCAAATATTCCTCAGTTCAGGGATGAATGCTTTTTTTCATAGCAGACATTCAAAAAAAGGAAAATCAGTAGGTTTTCTTTTTATTTTATATTTGGGGAACGTGACATGGGTAGATACAATACTTTTAAAAGGATATGCTATAAAAAGAAGCAAAAAAAACACCTATCCCAAAGTGTGAGCGGCGAGACGAGATTCGACTACCGTATGGTTTGGTCAACCCTGTCATCACTGTCGTCAGCATTTTGAAAGTAAACAGGGCCTCGACGAGAGCACCTGACGAGATTAGGGAACTATCCGGTTTTGACCAGGATTTTATTGTCTTAATCAGTGGAGTAAGCATATTTTTAGAAACTGAGCATGAGGGATATCCGTGTTTATGAAATATGTCACCATGGGTGGACACGTGCTGCCCTATTTTCACAACTTAACATATGGTTCAGATTGCATCAGTAATTTCTTCTAGAAACTTTTATGGCTTGATCAAAGTGGGCGTTTTTGAGGAAGCAAATCGAGACCCAAATTGATTAAAAACCCCTTTTATGGAAATAACCAATGCCCACTTTAATTAACTCCGCCCAAGCATGTGTATATAAACTTCAAGAAGAGATTGTCCAGGGGAGATAAGACAACATATAAAATGGAGAAGAACTATATCTGAAAGATATGAGAACCAAGTCCTAATGATATATCAAGCAGAGAAACTAGAAGTCTGACCGAGCTAGATTCTAACCTTCCCTTCAGAAAACAAACACCTATCTCTAAATCGGGTTAAGGCTGAGAACAGAAAAATCGAAAAAGCCAGCCCTCCCTGCTTGTGATGAAAAATAGCCCACACTGCCTACAGCCTGCCTCAGTTTAAATCTATCTTTCGAATTCCTGGAGAAGACTTTTGATGTCCCATCTTGATGCCACCCTTTCTGTTAAGTCTTCGAATCCGGTCATCATGCCATTTTCATCTGAACTTCTGCCACCCTTCTGCAACGTTCTCAAGCCTGAAGTCTCCGTACTCATATCATCTCAGATGCTGTAGAAAACCATTCCTCAAGTATTTCTACCCTTCTGACTGTTCCCCTTTTCTATTGATGTTTTGATTGGTTTGATTTGTCATTTGAAGTAAACGATTTAGTGACATTGATTTTCTTTATATATAAGTTTTTGAATAACCATGTTGTATTTTTCACGTGATTTTCTTCTTATATTAACTTCCTTTTTTTCAATGGTGGTT
>NC_090727.1:24723420-24748420 GCF_036898095.1 Palaemon carinicauda | reverse complement strand
AGGCGTCAAAGAAAATCCACGAAAAGAGACTACACTGGTTTGGGCACGTAATGAGGAGAGACCAGGAGTATTTTTTGAAGAGGATTCTGGATATGGATGTTCCAGGTAGGAGGAGGAGGGGGAGACCGAAAGGAAGGTGGATAGAGTTTGTAACAACAGATATGGAGGAGAAAGATCTCACAATGGAGGACATTGGAGATAGAAGAACTTGGAAACGGCTCTCTAGAAATAGCGACCCTTCATAGCAGGAAAAGCTTTAGACGAAGAGGAAGAATATGATATATATATATATATATATATATATATATATATATATATATATATATATATATATATATATATATATATATATATATATATATATATATATATATATATATATATATATATATATATTGAGTACTTATAATCACTTACATAATATGCCGGCCAACTATTAGGTTGTTATTGAAAGTCTTTTGTGGATGCAACTAAACTTTCTTTGGTCGGAACATGAGTATTTACACAACCTTTTCCGGTCAAGAACCCCACACATATTCAAACCCAATGGTGCAGGAAAATTCACGAATAGATAGGTTATCATTGAAAAGGGAGAGCGATAAAAACAATATACAAAAAATTTGAAATATTGTTGCAATGTATATTAGCATGTTTGATACTTGAGCGATACATGGCTCCTCCCAAAAGACGACATACATGTGAAAAAGGACGCCTTGCCTTTAAGAAGCGTAAGGTAGGTACATCATCTGAAAGGAGATATGATAGTTTTAGGTTATCTAGGGAGACCAAGTCTTCTTTGTCACACATGTTGAGGAGGAATGCTTTCGGCGTACAGCGGGTCAGGGGGAAAAATCTGTTAAGGGGGCATTAACTGTGGCTTACTATAGCCATTGCACAGAAAACATATGTTCATGAGTGCTGATCAGTTGGTGTGTTGCTTAGCTGGGACTTTTAATTTTGACAGCACGGAGAAAATTTTCCCAAAAAATTGTTTTACCTGCTGGAGATTTTCGAAAGAGGTTTCAGATGGAAGAATTCCGGCAAGGAAATCCAACAGGTTGCCATACACCATTTCAGATACCGAGACATCAACGGCATCTTTAGGAGTGGTTCTGAATACCAGGAGGATACAGAGAAACTGGGTAAACCAGTCAGAGCACTTGCAGCGGGACATCAACACTGCTTTGATGGTACGATGATAACGTTCAACCATACTGGTGAAAGCAGGGTTGTATGCATTGTTCTAAGGAAATGTGAGACCCAGGAGATTCGATAATGATGTCCATAATTGATAGGTCAGATATACACGAGGCAGACGTTGCATTTTCCCTGTTAATGGCATTATGAAAACAAAGCTAGTGATCCTTGCGAATGATGAATGACATTCTTTCCGAGAAATAACGGAAAGTTAGGGACAGCTAAATGCACTACCAGCTATTTGCAGTCGAAGGTGAAGTAGCTGGATTCCGTTATGGACAGCTTTCTATTGAAGAAGGCCAATGGGCGTGTAGAGCCATTGAACACCTGCCCGAGGACTGCCACAATAGTGACGTCACTAGCATCGGTGAAGAAAAGGAGAGGTCAATGTGGCACAGGAAAAGTAAGAGCAGCAGTGATTGATATGGCTTTCATTGCGTTGCAGAAGGCCCTTTCTGGAATAGGACTACACTCCAGGTCTCTTGGCTTTCTCTGAAGGAGGAATAGAGGGGGCAAGGTGTGGTGATTCATGGCAGGAAACGGTGATAATAGTTGATCATGCCTAAGAATTCTTGCAGTGCTTTCATGGTCGAAGCCGTGAGGAAGTTCTGAATGGCTGCTACTTTTCATGTAGGATGTGAACTCCTTCAGGAGAGAAGTGGTACCCTAAGAATAATACTTCGTTGGCTCCAAAGTGCACTTGTCATGCAGTATCACAAGGCCATTCTGTTTTAGGTGGTCGAGTATGGTTCATAGATAAAGGAGGTGTACCTCTTTGGAAAAAGAGAAGAAAAGCATGTCGCCCACGTAACATTCACAGAAGTAGAGTACCCCTAGGATGCTGTCCACCCTCTGGCACGTCAGATGGTGTGCGACTGTGTCCTATGGCAACCATGTTAACTTCGGTCAAAGTTGAATAGTTCGTTCACCTCCTTAGAAATGGAGGCTTGGGGGGAGGTCCAGAAGGCACTGAAGTGGCTGTCCATAGGGCATTGACTTTGGTCATCAGGACCTTCTTGGGCAAAATATCAACATTGGGGATGACATACGTACAGATTCGTGTAAGCACGTTGTACAAATTGCATTAAGTACATTCACTTCACAACCAGAAACGCCGCATTAGGAAGCAGGTGAACAATACTGGTCATGTCCATGAGAGAGAGCTAAGCCATATAGTCCCGAACGTTATTGAGAGCTAAAAAAGTTATGCTATGTGGGTGGTCGCTGATAGCGAGTAGTGCTCTAGGACGTATGATCTGAGGTCTTCATACATTATGGGGTGTCCCCGTCTTTGCATAGCCAATTGGAGATTTCAGGGAAGTGTCCCCAGGGATGGTAGCGAGAACATATTCAGCTTTAGTGTTTGACAGGGTTACGCTCTATAAGCAAAACTTGACTTCAACATTTGGGAACCAGGTTAAAGTCTCCAAGGTGTGGCATTAATGGCTTAGTCAGTGTCTGAGGACAGCATCATCAAGGATTAAGGCACGGGAGGTAGTTTAACACCCCGGTGGTCAACAATGTGCCGAAGAGCAGTTAAGTTGTAGCTGAGAGACTCGTGAATGCAACTGGACTTTATTTGGTCAGAGCTTGAGTATTTATATAACTAACCTGTTCCAGTTAAGAAAGGTACATTTGGGAGTGGGTGGGTCGTTTCTAAGCATCAATATTGAATGTTCCATACATTGCAAATTGGTGTCGATGTACACTATAGTCAGTATAGGAATGTGATATCTTGTAATCCCTAGTGTAGTGTTCTTGCTCCTTTATTTTTCATAATTCATACATATGACACGTGGTTTGGTCTAAAAAACAAGCTTATCGCATATGTAGATGATGCTACACACTTTGCATTAATTCCATACCTTAAATGTTGATATCGGAATGCTGAATCCCTTAATAGAGATCTAGCTAAAATAATCGCATGGCGCAAGTTATGGGGCTTGAAGTTTAATCTGAACTAAACTCAAAGTATTCTTGTAAGTAGAACAAGGACAATGGCTCCTTAACATAAAGATCTTAGCATTGAAAATGTTTCTTAAATTTTGTATGACTCTTATAAACATTTAGGTGTGATTCACAACAGCAAATATACTTTTCACAAACACATTAGCTCTGTATCATCTTTCAATTCAAAGAAAACTGGTTTTGAGCTATTTTGATATTTTCAATAATTGATCTACACCTGAGACTTGTTTTAATTCTTGAATTTTACATTGTTTCGAATAATGTTCTATTTCCTGGTCTTTACCTGCTGATTCTCATCTAAATTTGTTGGACAGAAACTTACGGTCTATCAAATTTCTAGTTCTTAATCTAGGTATTGATCTCTGGCACCGCAATTCAATTAGTTGGTTATGTATGTTGCATAAAATGTTTCGTATTTCTGATCATCCTTTACCTTCATATCTTTCCAGACAGATACCTCCTGTTCGTAATACTAGGCATGCAGTTAATTCTAATAGCCTTGCCTTCAAAATTATGAGGGTGAATATTAATAATATTTTAGAAGTTTTATGGCTGTTTTGACCATGATTTGGAATGATCTTTATCGGTAAGTTAAATTGGTAGAACCTCAAAAGTTCAAACTTGCAACAGATGTTTCCATGCTTAACCGGCTGATATAAGTCTTTTTATAGTTTATATATAACATATGTTTTGACGTTGTTACAGTTTATAAAATATTTTATTCATTTTTTCTCATTCGGTTAATTACTTCCTTATATCACTCCCTGACTCTGCTATTTTTCCCGTTAGGTTTATAGCATCTTGCTTTTCAAAGTAGGGTTTTTCCTTTGCTAATAATAATAATAATAATAATAATAATAATAATAATAATAATAACAATAATAATAATAATAATAATAATAATAAAATAATAATAATATATTAGGAAATAGTGTATGAATACAAACATTGCTAAGACAATATAAAATTTGGATAAATTCGATTTTAAGTTAGAATATGTAAAGAAGATTAATCGTATTCAATGTCAAAGGTGCACGGTACCGTTGAGAATAAGATTGATTGTAATTTTGAAAGGTTCCTTGAGGGTTATGGTTTAGAGCATAGTTTTGAAAGGGAAGATATGGTATGTAAGTGAGTTTTAAGTGCATTAACTAAAACAAATAAAGAAAGGTCCCATTTATGAAAATCTCGGTATCATAGGTGAGTTGAAAACAAGGGCAATGAATGAAATAAGCATACAAGATTTATATAAGAAGAATTATATGTTTAAAAGTTAATGTCTATCTAAAATATTAGTAAGAGTAAAAATATAGTTTTATATAACTGTATATATGTTTTTTGGACGGAACTAATCTAAGGAATATAGGACATTATACCACAAATGTTTCGCACACGATCATTCAGTGTTTTAATTTTTTTTTCGTATATCCTGCTCTCTCCGTGCACATTTAAAAGAAGTAGATTAAGCTTGGCTTTTCTTGTATTAACTTGTTTGAATTTAGTGAGGTTTTTGCTTGCAAGTACTTGTATATAGGCTCATTATCTATTAAAAAAGTTTAGTTACATTCCTAAAACCTCTCTGATATAACCTAACAGAACAATCGTAAAATTGCAGACCAGAGAAGGAACAGCTCTCTTCCTCCTTTCCCCTTGGTGCTGCACCATACTGTTTGGGATACCTCCCTTGATTTATGTCTCTGTCTCTCTACAACATTCATAGAAGTAGGGAGGAATTTACTTGATTTCAGTGCAGCAAGATTCAGTTTCACAGAAGGGGCATAACTAGCTATATCACCAAAGTAGGCTATATACTAGTGGCTATCACCAACGACACTTTTGGGGAAATCTACAATTTCCGTTTTGAACAAAGGGATACCCCAATATCGTACTACGCCCCAAATATTTATATCCTGGAGCAGTACTCACCATTGCAAGCCGTCCATATAACCAAGATTTTTAAGCTCTCTCCACAACACTTTGTGAATCGAAAGTCTTTGCTTGCACTCGGGGAAATCACAATCTAGTTCACTTTCAACCTGCTACAAATAGCTCTCCTCAAGTGGTAAATCTACTTTGGGCCCTTTGAGTACCGCGGCTGCCCAAACCTGTATGTGCTGCCGTCCCTAATGTCAACATTTTGCCTATGAAGGACCTTGTGACCAAATTCGACACACATATGGAAAACCAATTCACCATCTTCAATTCTTCAATCAATACCCTAAATAAGATGAAGAGGACAACTATTCAACATCAACTGAAGTTAACCTGAATGTGGTACGATAGAATATGGTAGGACACAGACACACACCCCGCGATGTGTAGAAAGGGTGACAAAGGCACCGACCACCAATATGTTCCACCCGTATCTCACACCACAACCAGTGACCTTTCTAGCCACTGAATGACGCACGTTGCCCGCGGATATGTTACTACCACTCCAAATTCATAGTTGCTGTGTAAAAATGTGTAAACAGTAGTCAGTGGCCTAAAGGCTTTTAAGAAGACCAGGGCTTTTGGCAGTGGCCTGCCCTCTCTGCACTCTTTTCTATTTACATGATGGAAGTACAGAAAGAAGCTTTTGATAGACAACTTAGTCTGTCTAAGCCTACCAAAGTCCAAATAGTAGCTGCCAACCGATCTGTGATCTCCACCTAGTTTTTAGGAGCCCTTATGTTATATTTTGTGAGTGACAAATATAATTTAAAGTTTCTCTTTGCTAACATCCCATTGCTAATCCTCGATGTGGATTTCTTCACCAATTTCCACCTCCTGGATGAGGTTGCTCACAAACAGTTAGTTAACACAGACTCTTACTCGTCGACACTTGTTCAACACACAACCTCCAAAATTACTCCCCACATCAGCGCACCCTTGGATACCTACGCCCACCTCCTCACATCATACTCAGGAGTTTTTCTGTCCTAAACTTCCCATTATTCCCACTATTCCCTCTATACAAAGTATTGATCACCATATCAAGACAACAGGGCTATCAGTGTTTGCAAGGGTCAAGTGTCATCTGCTGAATTGTTTTGGAGTCAATAAAAAAAGTTTGCCGAATTGAAAGAAATATACCTTTGCCAAAAGGCTGTAAGCTCATGACTATTGTCCTTAGATATAGTCCTGCAGTAAGAAAATTTCCTGCACCCATGTGGAGATTACTGGCACATGAACAAGCAGACAGAATGGATTAACAACCTCCCAATAAAACCTTGCCCCAATTACCTTCTGCTCACAACAAAGCAAAGGCTTTATCTATGCTTGACTTACTGAAAGGGTGTTATTAGATGTCCATGAACTCATAAGACATCACAAGACCACCATCACCACCCACTTCAATGCATACAGCTACAATCATCCTTTTTCAGCCTTAATAATGAAGTGGCTACTTTTCAATGCTTCATGAATGGCTTTTTCATCAACCTCCACTTCAGAGTATGTTACAAGGGCGACATACTTTTGTCTTCTTCCTTCAAAGAGGAACACCTCCTTCACCTGTGTGTCATGCTTGACTGCCTAAAATAGAACTGCTATGCAGTGGCGTACGACAACATTACCTTGTTGCCAACGAAGTATCCTTTTTAGGGTACCGCATCGCTCCTGAAGGAGTTCATCCTTTCCCTGGAAAAGTACCAGCTGTTCCGAACATCCCCACACCCTCGACCATCAAAGCATTGCAAGAATTTTTGTTTATGATCAACTATTATTACTGGTTCCTTGAAGCCATCGTCGCTACTCTCGAGCCATCTATGTCTTTCTCAAAGACAATTCATAACAGCTTTCTGCACTGCAAAAAATGCCCTATCAAACATGGCTGCTCTAAGTTTTTGTGTGTTATCTGATCTTTCCCTTTTCTCCATTGATAGCAGAAACATTATAATTGTTGCAGTACTCAAGCAGGGGGTCATAGGGTAACCTCACCCTTTGGCGTTTTTTGGTAGGAATATCTCTAGTGTGGAATTTAGGTACTCCACATGTGACCAAGAAATGAGGGAATTGCACAGGTTCTTCCACTTCAAAGAATGTTGGTCATTTGTCATTCGCACAGACAACATGGCTTTGGTGTACTTCTTCACTCGAAGGTCTGACGATTGGTCTTCTCGTCAAAGTCTAAATCTCTCCGGTACATATGAATGCAACTGCACCCTTCAGCACATCCCTGTGAAATTGAATCTTGTTTCCAATAACATTTTAAGAAATAATCGGCAGCTATTCATCTGGGACTGCTATGTATTGGAAAAATCCATACGAAAAGATCCAATGTATCAAATATGTAGGACAACTAAATTTTTTTTTCGGAGGTTTTATTCAAGAAGACAAATGAAGTGACACCACATAAAGAATGAACACATTACAATAATGTCAACCTTTTTTAGAAATACGACCTAGTTTTACTAAAACTAACAGCCGTCTATGTCACATTTGTGGGTAAGCGAGGTGAGGGATGGGGGTTGGTAGAAGGTATTCACTTGTATTTTCAACCCTGTTGGGCCATTACAGTGACTACAGGATGAATATGTTCTCATTGGCTACAGTTTCCTAATCATATTAGCAAATACAAAAATAGAGAACAACATACATTCTGAATTGGGGCTGAAGTTAAAGTGAGAGTTGCTCTACCTGGCTAGTAAGTGGAGCCTACCCTCCACATGCCAACTTCGTTAAAAGTTTAAATGGACATTCAGGTTTGCTGAAGTAATACTTCTATCAAAGGACGATGGTTTGTACTTTTGTAGGAGCAACTTCTTGATAATAAACCATATATAATTTCTACACAAAGAAATAGAAGCCTAACACTATTGACAATAGATAACAATTTATACAAAAAGAAATACCATCTTAGCATTTACATATGACCATTTCTGAATTGACTGAACTCGTGACTGAACAAGTGACAACAAACTTGAGATAATGTTCAGTGCTCCAACAAGCACCAACTCTTCAAACAAATCTACCACAATGCAGTTCAATCAGAAATTCAGCCATAGTTTTTAATCTATTTTAAATATCACTTCATGTACACGTGAATACCTATTTATCAGGAGAAAAAGGACATGATATTCAAACAGGTATTAGAAATATTAATAGTAGCAGGACTTTAAAACACCTTTAGGAAATACCAGAAAATCACAGATCATTATTCTCTGATATATTGATATAAACAAGAGTGATCAGTAATAACTTGCAGATAGTATTATCCCTGTGTTCCAAAATGGTAGTCTCTTGCTATAGAATTACCATCTTTCAGGTGTGGGAAAGCCATGTTGACAAAGACTATAGAACATTTTGAATCAGAATGACCATATTTGCAGATATTAGGACTGATGAAATCTGTGAAGCAAAGCTGGTGTGATGTGCACCAAATAATTCAAACAAGTAAAGGTGTAGTGGAACGGGAAAGCTGATTACTTAGAGATGAGGGAATCACCGGGTAATTATTTCAGAGAGTCTTTGTTATAAAACTGAAAGACATTTTATGTCACCAGGAACATGTCTGTTAACTAAGATGGAAACTTCTTACTCAGCTGGTGAAGCCATCGTTTAGACGCTTAATATTATTTAGAAAATATCATTTGTAGTTCAATGATATATCCCAACATCATCTTACCAACAAGGGAGTTTTCAAAACAAATATGAAATAATAATTTTTTTTATCATATGTACAACAGGAAGTTCAAGAAAGACATGAACAAAAGATACCAAATAAGACTTAACCTAACTGAGCTCATTGGCAGTGGGAAATATCCACATGGGACTGGCTACTGGATGAGGAGTGTCACCCTAAAAAAGGAAAAAGATCACTTTTTTTGTAATGGGATTGCATGGGTATCAGAAATAATCTCCCAAGAAGAACCCCCTCTCCTGTATAAAATCCTGCAAGACATCAACAAAGAGATGGAGCTGGGGGGGGGGAGAGTGACTGCTCCCTGCACTCTAGTTTTGGGGTGTTTGAATGTGCGTGGGTGTAGTACGATAGAGAGTAAAAGATGTGAGATTGGAAGTATGTTTAGGAATAGAAGGATGGATGTATTGGCCTTGTCTGAGACAAAGATGAAAGGAAAGGTTGAAGGGATGTTTGGTGAAATGTCTGGTAGAGTGTCTGGGATTGAAAGGGGAAGAGCGAGAGAGGGTGTGGCTTTATTGCTGAGTGAATGGATGATAGGTAAAGTAGTGGAATGGAAGGATATATCATCTAGGTTAATGTGGGTAAGGTTTAGCTTGGGTAGGGAATGTTGGGCGTTTGTCAGTGCGTATGGGCCAGGTAGTGAGAAAAGTGAAGAAGAGCGGAATGAGTTCTGGAATGAATTAACTAGGTGTGTAGAAGGACTGGGTAGAAGGAATTATGTAGTTGTCATGGGTGACTTAACCCTGGAACGGTACGGTGGGTTGTCCGCGACCCCGAGCGTCAAAACAAAAGAGGTTTTTATCACGTGACTCACCCCCGTGACGGAATTTGTGGGTGATCGACCTGCAGTCGGTTACTTGCCCACACGCTCTAGTAGTGTCCAGACGTGCTTCGCTGTAGCTCTACTCCTTCCCAGATTTCTGAGACACGTCGGGGTCGAGCGCGATCGAGTTTACCCTTCCAAGGTAAGTTGCATAATTATCAAAGATATTACGTATTATGAAATTGTCGTAGAATGGTGCAACTTGTATAGGTTATCAGTTGTGGAAAGTCTTGGTGAATGGTTTGGCTACCATGTGCAGGTTTTTTTTTTTTAGTTGAAATGCCGTTCATCACCACGAGGACCATTTTACCGCGAGTGCCCCTTTTTCAGTTTTTTGCATTTTTTGGCCAAGTCATTTTTCCGTAAGAAATTGCCAAATAGTGTCGCAAAACTTTTGCTTTTTCAGTGTTGGAAAGTGTGTCTAGATGATCTGGCTACCCATGCGTGACTTTGTTTTTGTCAGATACGCCGTAGATATTGGTATGTGGCGTATTTTCCTGCGGTTACCAATTTCTGTTTTTTTTTTCAATATTTGTAAAAATTTACTACGGAGTAAGGAATTGCCATATAGTATTGATTTTTTTTCATGTTTATTTGTTAGAAAGTGTGCCTTGATGGTTGGGCTAACACGTGCATGTCTTTTTTTTATCTGAGATGCCGTATATTAGAATGTTGGCCATTTTTCCGCGAGTACCCTTTTTTATTTTTTTTTGCATTTTTTTGCTTAGTCATGTTACCGTAAGGAATTGGCAAGTTTTTTCGTAAAACTTATATTTTTATAGTGTTGGAAAGTGTTTCTAGATGATCTGGCTACCCATGCCTATCTTTTTTTTTTTTTATCCAGATATGGCGTATATATTGTTACTGTTTTTAGAATGATATATTGTTAATTTATTCTCATCATTAATTTATTTCCTTATTTCCTTTCTTCACTAGGCTATTTTTCCCTGTTGGAGCCCTTACTTGGAGCATCTTACTTTTCCAACTAGGGTTGAAGCTTGGCTAATAATAATATAGGTATGTGTTCGATTTTCCTGTGTTTACCATTTTTTCGTTTTTTCCCATTTCTTTCAAAATTACTACGTACTAAGGAACTATCACAGAGTAATGATTCATCTAGATGTTTATTTGTCGGAAAATGTGCCTTGATGGTTTGCCTAGCACGTGGGTGAATTTTTTTTTTTCTGAATTGACCACCATTAGCACATTGCTATTTTTCATCGAGTGCCCTTTTTTATTTGTTTTGCATTTTTTTGCTTAGTCATGTTACCGTAAGGAATTGGCAAGTAGTGTCGTAAAACATATATTTTTTTAGTGTTGGAAAGTGTTTCTAGATGATCTGGCTACCTATGCATGACATTGTTTTTTGCCTCAGATATATTGGTAGGGGATCCATTTTTCATCGAATGCGTACTTCTATTTTTTTCTAATTCTTTGCAGTTATCAAAATGGCGAGCAGGAGGCAATCATTGGGCTTGGATGCCATAAATCAGCTCCTAGAGCAATTTGATAGTGATGTCGATGATGACTTGGAGATCGATGACGTCACTGACGATGAATTTGTCAATATCGATGAGTTGGAGCAGGAGGTCAGGGAGGAACAGGAGGTGACCCAAAATCCTGAAATTATCGCCTTAGGGAATGGAGATGGAGAAGCCGACGACGATGTGGGGGAGGAAGAGGGGGTTGGGGCTTCTGGTTCTCATGTTGTCCCAGTCAGCACAATAACAAGTCCTGTGCCATCGACTTCACGTGGTCAGCCACCAGTAACGGTACCTCAGCTCACGCCAGTGGAGGAGAGAAGCAGAAAGAGGAGAAGGGGGGATCTACAGGCAGCCAGGGGGACGGCAATCACCCACATAGATGCTGAATCGGTGAAAGGTCTCGACGGTACTGTTTGGCATAGAGACCAAAATCCCACCCTCTCCCATATGTTCACACCAAGGATTGAGCCTGGGGGTCCCACTTCTCTCACGTTGGGAACGAGCAAAGTGTCCGACATTTTCTCGCTCTTTTTGAGCGACCGCATGCTAGCCGAGGTTGTTTTGCATTCTAATGAACGCCTTGCCCTATTGAGGAGTCATTACCATCATAAGGGCAACGTTGCCCTCAGGGACATTGACCTGAGGGAACTGAAGGCGTTTATTGGTATCCTAATAATGACGGCAGTGCGGGCGGACAACCATACACCGACGTGGGACATGTGGAACCTCACAGAGGGAAATCCTTTGTACAGATGTACAATGAACGAGCGTCGTTTCACCCTGTTGGTGAGGGTAATTCGGTTCGATGATTCGGCCAATAGAGTAGAGAGGGTGAAAGTGGATCGCCTCGCACCCATTAGAAAACTCTTCGATCACGTGGTGACCAATTGTCGAAGCAATTACAACCCAGGACCACATCTGACTGTGGATGAACAGCTTGTCCCTTTCCGGGGGCGCTGTCCATTCAAGATGTACATACCAAATAAACCTGCTAAGTAAAATTCTTTGTTTTTCATATTTGCACATGTTATTATTGTTTTGTATTTATAAAAATTTATTATATATATATATATATATATATATATATATATATATATATATATATATATATATATATATATATATATATATATATATATATATGTATATATATTGTTAAGTAAAGAACTTGCTATGTGATTTATGTATCTAAATTATAATATATAATCTATTCTATCTCTATCTATCTCTATATATGTATAACTTGTTCATTTATATAACAGATAATTTATCTTTCGTATTTGTAAATGTTTGTCTTATATATTTATTATTATTATTATTTTATTATTATTATTACTATATTGATTAGTAATATAATTGTATATTGTGTCTTATTTTATTTTTTTTTATCTTTTTACCTTTATTAGTTACTAATTCCATTTCCCTTCTTCTAGGTATGGTATCAAGATTGTATTGGCGTGTGATGCCGATACGCATTACATGTGTAATGCGATTGCCTACTTGGGGAAGGACACTGTCCAGATACCAAGAGGATCGACGCTTGGAGAAGTTTTTACGTCTGATCTTGTGGCACCTTTTCAGAGAAATGGCCGCACAGTGACGACGGATAACTTTTTCACGACGCTACCGCTCGCTTTGTTACTCTTGGATAAGGACATGCATTTGTGTGGCACCATTCGCCAAAAGCCTTATATTCCTAAGGAACTTATGGAGAAGGTGCTTCCCCCAAAGGACTCAGTGGCAGTGTTCAATTACGAACACAATCTAACTCTACAGTGTCAGCAAATTAGTAGGACTAAGAAGGTGATGCTGTTGAGTTCCCTGCATCATGATCCGTCTGAAGTCGAAAAAAGGAAGACCGACATTCATATGTGTTATAATGCGACCAAGGGAGGTGTAGACACATTCAACCAGATGTGTTCTACATCTAGTTGTATTCGTAAGTCACGACGCTGGCCTCTGACTCTCTTTTACAGTATATTGAATATAATAATGGTAAATTCTTATATTCTCTATACGTGCTTGCCCTTCACCAAGACAATGCCAAAGCGAACGTTCCTCAGAGATATCTCCTACGAGTTGTGTGCTCCCCAGGCGATACATCGGTATCTAACGTCACACAGTTTTCGAAGGGACTCCGTCAAATCATGGTGGATACTTTCAAGATACCTGAGCAGGAACCACCAAGACCTCGAATTGCCGTTGGCCACATAAAACTCCCTAAAAGGATTCGCTGTCACAGCTGCCCGCCTAGGGACGACAGCAAGACAAACACTGCGTGTCTCCAGTGCAAGAGTCCTGTTTGTCTGGTCCACCAGAGTGTCCTCTGTCCAAACTGTAGTGTCTGTCCAAACTGTAACGCAGCGTTATTTGTAAGTTACAACATGAAAATTTTGTTTACTTCTTTATTGATTGAATATCATCAAATTTTATTACCGAAAATATTATCATTGTTTTACAATTTTCTTTTTTTTCGATTTTATTTCCCTTCAAAAATTTTTTGTTGGGTCAGAATTCTAATCTTATATTCGTAAAATAATCGTCAATCATCCAGCAACCCACCATACAATTTTTATGCATATCCAAGAATAATTAGATTAGTAAATAACACCTTGAAATTGACATACCCTTCCTACATTTCAGGTGGCAGATTAGTGAGTCTGAGTCAGTGTGGTTGGCGGCCATTTTGTGGACATATCCGAAGCGTAAGTTGCCCTATCTATATATATTCTTGTTCCCTATAGAATTTGTGATATTTTGGTATATTTTTACCTGCATAAATATCATATTATATATTAAATATAGGTATTTTTTTACGAAATTTCTAAGTACTCAAAAAATGACCTTTAGATATGGCCCTGATATAAATATAATTTACAAAATAATGAAGATTTTTTTTACATACTTCTATTCAAGGATAACATTTCCTAAAAAAAATTAGCCAATTCCTATTTCATTTGGGTACCCAAAAAAATTCATGAAATTTGGACACATTTTTTTGGCCAAAAAAAATTACCCTTTTTTCTCATTCCAGATCTTCACCTGCATGGGTCCGTCTTCATCCAAAATATAGCAAGATGTGTCCTAAACATTCAAGATTCAATTCCTAAAATTATTTTTGTAAATAGGAGTAATTTTTTTTTTTTATAACTTTTTATGTAAGGTCTTTTTTTTCTACTTATTTTTTTAAAATATTTATAATAAATAGTTTTTCTGCAGATGAGTAGTATTTATCTTTACAGTAGTTTTAAGCATTCATTGAATTTTTTTTTGGTAAAAAAAAAGGAGGTTACTGCAAAAAGAGATTTTCCAAGAATTTTTTTTTGCGCCAGAGTCGCACGGGACCGAGTATACCATTAAAGGGGTGTCCGAGGAGCGTACCTATCCAGGGTTAAATGACGATGGTTTGTATTTTTGTAGGAGCAACTTCTTGATAATAAACCATATATAATTTTTACACAAAGAAATAGAAGCCTAACATTATTGACAATAGATAACAATTTATGCAAAAAGAAATACCATCTTAGCATTTACATATGGCCATTTTTGGGCTCAAGCCATGTTGTCCTGATGGAAGTTCCTATAGGGTAGCTTCCTAGGGTATATTACAACTACGGCGATATTCCCAGAGAATTTACCTTAAGGTACCCAGAATTCTAACTCCTGGAGCGAATATCCCTAATGAAAGGGATATCGCGACATATCAGAGGACGTATTCTTGACACGCCACATGGCAATCTGCACCCCGAACAGAGATAACACATCGAAGGGGTCAATTGGCAAGAAAACGAAAACGAGAAAGAAAAAGGGGGAGCCGTTCCCAAGGCTCTCTCTTCTCCCGTTTCGTAAGCGTGCATTGCGCCGGTCCTGTCGGCATCTGTATTCTTTTTTGCGTAGTTAACAACTCGGTGTTTTTTCCTGTGTTTCTCGCAAAATCTTGGATTTAATCATCTTTTCATGGCTTCTCCAACTTCGTCTGCCTCTGATAAGTTGAGTACCTTTTATGTATAAATGTAGGCTCTTGGTAAATTTTAAAGTGATTAATAGTAATAATCTTTGTTACAAGAGCCGTTGCCTACCGGAGGCGTCCTGGACGCTGTCGCTCGCTAGGTATGAGTTTTAGTTAGCCAGAGCGATGTTCCCGGTTGTTTTGCTTTAATAAATTTTAGCTATTTAGCGTTACATAGGATTTCCTTTCTCGTGCTTTTAGTATTTTTGTTTTGGCGAAGTATTCGCCAACTCTGGCCTGCGCTAGGCCATGTAGCCTAGTCGTTTGGCCCTAGTACTTTCCTGCATGATTTTGGATTTCCGAGTGTTTTAAAATTTTATTGAAGCTTTAGGCAGTTTTTTATACATTTAAGATTTTATTGATTATTTCCAAGATAGTATACGAGTGAGTTTCGGTGATTTAGGCAATCGATGCTCTTGGTGCCTAGGCTAAGTTGCCTATGGAGCCTTAGTATACTTTCTCATACTCCCCGGTTGCTTTCTTTTCTTCGGAGAAGGTATGCAATCCCTTTCCCTCTGTTTAAGCCTTGGGCTTAACCCTAGTGGTTTATCTGAATTAACTTTCGATACAACTATACTGGGGTGTTACTGTACCTCCCTGTTCCAGTAAGTCTGGCTTCAGAGAGGGACAGAACATCAGAGTTTTTAGTCTGAGTCTGTGTTTGTCTGGCTTGGGGTAGAGTCTCCCTCGCTAGCCTGACGCAGACATAGGAGGCTTAGCCTCCTTAGGTCACTGCCGAAGGTTTCTGTACGAGATGATTCCTTCTTTTGTGAGCTAGCAGACTAGTCCCTGTTGCTGTTCTCGGTGGGAGGATAAGATCCTTTCCCTGGGAGTAGCAACACCTTCCTTGCTTTGGTTCAGTGGGGGTTGGCAAGTATTGCTGGCCTCCCTTCTTGGATCTCCCTTAGGCTAAGATGAGTTTTCTTGGCTGCGGGTGATTCTTCACTAAAGCAAGGTTGGTAGGACCCTTCCCCCTCTATCTCTGTAATGGCCTAGCCATTACAGTACTGTACGTCATTCTACACCTGGACCTAGGATAGGTTAGGATGTGGAATTGACTCAGTCCCTTGCCGGCCGGCAGAGTGTGCCTGCCGGCAAAGGTCTTCTGCTTTGAGTGCTGCCCGGACCTCCCTTGGTCCCTCATCCATGTCTGCCTGTAGAGCCAGACGGCATTGGTCAGGAAGCCTGAATTAGATTCTCCCCTTCCTTATATGCACTCTTTCGGATTGCCGGGCTTGGGGGAAGTATACTCTCTTATCCCGGCATCCATTCTCTTTTCTTCTAGTGCTGTACCCGACCCGGCTGCCGGCCTATGAGGCCGGCAGCCGGTCAGTCGTAGTCCTCTGGTTCTTTTGCTGCTGGCCGGCATCGGTTGTTTACCTTTGCCGGCCAGCTATTGTCAAGCCCTTGTCTGCCGGTTGCTATGAGCAGTGGCCGGCAGCCAGGTGCTACCTTGTGTAGTTGCCGGCCGACAGTCATTGCCGGCCGACATTGGCTGTTGCCGGCCGGCAGTAACTGCCGGCCGGCTCATGCATTTGAACCAGCGTTCTGCCGCCTTATAGCTGTTAAGTAGTATACTTTAAAGCTAGTTACGGCACATTACTTTCTATACTGTACCAGTATTCTTCAGTATAACATATACTGTAGGAAGAAAACTATAGTATAGTATTGGTACAACACTGTGTGTTCTAACACTTTTGTGTTGTCTTGCACAGCCCTTTGGTGTTGCCTTACAGATAAGAAAGTGAGTTCTTTCTTGTCTATTATCCGGTATTTTAAAATCATACCTTAGGTGTGAGCTCCACCTGTTTCCTCTGGAAACTTTTCATTGGTTACTCTAGGACAGATTAACCATACGATTTTATTATCTGGAAGGCTGCAACAATTGGTTGTGCAGGAAACACAAGTGTGTGTCTTTCCTTTCTGATTTGTTATGCTAACTGTGCATATCCAGTGATACGTAGTTCACTTGATACTCATGGAAATTTCTTCTCTTTACAGGAGGAACGTCCGAAGTGCGGAAGTGCTTTCTGCAACGTCCGCAGTAAGAACTTCTGCGGACATGAGTTATGTAGGAGGCACGCAGCATGCGCTGTCTCCAAGGGTGATCTCCGGTATTGGGACCCCCAGGTATGTACCGTGTGCTCTAACCTGATTACTGAGGCTTTTGATTCCCCTAGGACAGCGGAATCTAGGGATATAGCAAGGGAGAAGCTTCGTACCTGGGTAAGGGGCTTCCAGAAGAACACCTCTGGACCTTATCTTCCAAGTGAGAAGATAAGGGCTTACCTTTTCCCTAGGGCATCAGCTGATGCAGTGATTCCCCAGCCTCAAGAGGAGATCCCCCTTAGTTCAGATCCAGGTGGATGCTGAAGTCGCGGTCGCATTGCAAGACATCCAGTTGGACGACAGGATGTCAGACGTGTCCGAGCATCTGGAGGAAGACCTCCTGGCAGGAGGCCAGGATGAAGATCAAGCCTCAGACATTGTAGAGGAAGAGGCCGACGAGGTGTCGGCTTCTCCGGTTCAGATCCCTGAACCTATTCCCTCAACATCGTCCGCGCTCCCAGTAAAGCTGGGACAGGCCCTCTCCTCCATTGTTGGAATGATCCAACAAATGCAGAAGGAGAATATTGAGAAGGCGGCTGCAATGGAACTGCAGATGCAGAAGCTTGCAGCATCACGTGGGCCCCAGAAAAGGCTCAATGTGAAAGACCTTCCCTTGTGCTCAGATGCTAACCCGTGGAGATATGCTGAGCACATGCCGATGACGACTGGAAAGATCGTCATGTCGGATAAGCTGGGTTTAGTTCCCCTTGAGGAGGTGGAATTCTGGCCCAGCAAAGGGTCATATCCGGACTGTTATGTCCGGTTGAGGAAGAAACCAGCTTCAAAGGAGGAGACAGAGCCGCAGGAGGTCATAGTGATGGACCATGCTAAGGCTCAAGCTTTGCTTTCATCTTCGATGAAAGAGAGGGGCTTCACGAACTCATAGGTAGCTGCATTGAGTAAGAAGCTCCCTTCCTTTGTGTCCTCTCCTGCTAGAGCCTTCCCCTTTTTGCAGATAGGGTTTGCGGCTGTATTAAAAGCAGTCGAGGCTGGCAAGCCTTGCCCCTCCCTGGAGGAGTGTAAACCCTTGTCGCTGGCCCTACCTATGGACCACAAGGACTGGAAGGACGTCCATCTTACCTTCTCAGTCGGGAAGTTGGAGGCTGATATTGCCGGACGTCAGTTCGGTGAGAACCTCCCTAAGCTGTCTGACTTTCTTTTGCGGAGAGAACTCGAGACAAAAGAAAGACTGGCTGCCTCAATGTCTCTTCAGACCACTATTGAGACGATGGCAAGTGACCCCAAGGTCCATGAAATGTTCATGGTAGTGGCCAAGACTCATCTGGCCACAGTGACGAAGGATCTTTACAGCTTCGTCAGGGCGAGGAGAGCTTATAGGGAGTTCGTGTTCACCTCGGCTTCGGTGAGGCACGAGCCAAGGAAACTAATCTCCTCCAACATTTGGGGCAAAGACCTTTTCCCTAGCGAATTGGTCAAAGAAGTTTTTGATAAGCCCGCCACGGAGAATAGAAATCTTCTCCAGAAGTGGGGCCTGTCTATCAAGAGAAAGTCTTCCCCGGATGAGGGTCCCCAACCAAAGAGGAAGACTAAGAGGACTAGGCTACCGTCTCGGCCAGCCAAGCCATTTGAACAGCAACAGCAATTGCCGATGCCTTCAGTGCCCCAGATGGTGGCACAAACCCCGACCACTTTCCAGTGGGTACCCCAGGCCGTGTCGACGCAGTCCCCGGCATTCAACCCATCTTTCGGAAGGCAGTCTACTTCCTTTCGAGCAAAGCCTAGAGGAGCAGTCCAAGTGAGATGATACCGGTAGGAGGGAGACTTCAGAATTTTCGGGATCGGTGGACCTTCGATCCCTGGGCCCACAGCCTACTCAAGAATGGACTGGGCTGGAGCTGGTACAGCACTCCACCCCCGTGCCCTCGGTTTTTCCAACACTCCACCCCCGTTCTGGAGGAGTACATCCAAGATTTGTTGGAGGAAAAAGTGATCCGAAGGGTAAAGTCCATCAAATTCCAAGGGACGCTGTTTTGTGTTCCCAAGAAGGACTCGGGAAAAACTCAGAGTCATTCTGGACTTGTCACCACTCAACAAGTTCATAGTGAACTGCAAGTTCAAGATGCTAACACTGCAACACATAAGGACCTTACTGCCCAAGAGGGCATATACCGTCTCCATAGACTTGTCAGACGCCTATTGGTACGTTCCAATCAACCGTCGACTCTCCCTCTACCTAGGGTTCAAGCTACAACGAAGACTATACGCCTTTAGAGCCATGTCATTGGGCTAAATATAGCTCCAAGGATCTTCACAAAGCTTGCGAGCGTAGCTCTCAAACAAATACGCCTAAAGGGAATTCAGGTAGTAGCCTACCTGGACGACTGGCTGGTGTGGGCAGCATCCAATACAGAATGCTTGCAAGCTTCCATTCAAGTGATCCAGTTCCTAGAGTATCTAGGCTTCAAGATCAACAGAAAAAGTCTTGACTTTCTCCATCTCAAAAGTTCCAGTGGCTGGGAATCCACTGGGACCTAATGTCACACCGTTTCTCCATCCCGGCGAAGAAAAGGAAGGAGATAGCGGGTTCTGTCAAGAGACTTCTAGATTCTGAAAGGATATCAAGACGCGAACAGGAGAGAGTACTGGGTTCTCTCCAGTTTGCTTCGGTGACAGACCCGGTGCTAAGAGCACAGCTAAAGGATGCAACCGGAGTTTGGAGAAGTTATGCATCCGCTTCGTCTACGTACTTTTCTCAGGCCTTGGTCCCAAGCCAGACATCTAAAGAAGTCGGTTCTTCTTCAGCCACCTCCTCCGTCGGTGACAATTCACTCAGACGCCTCGAAGGAGGGATGGGGAGGTCACTCTCATCGGAAAAAAGTCCAGGGGACTTGGTCCAAGCTATTCAATACCTTTCACATAAACTTTCTAGAAGCTATGGCAGTGCTCTTTACCTTAAAGAAAGTCTCCCCGCGTCACTCGATCCACATAAAGTTGGTGCTGAACAGCGAGGTAGTTGTGAGATGCTTTAATCGACAAGGATCAAGGTCACCACCTCTCAACCAGGTGATGTTGGCCATATTCCGATAGGCGGAAAAGAAGAAGTGGTACCTGTCGGCAGTTCACCTTCAAGGAGTCCGCAATGTGACAGCGGACGCTCTATCCAGGTTCACACCGATAGAGTCGGAATGGTCCCTAGACGCAGGATCATTCTCCTTCATCTTGAGTCAAGAGTCCCAGAACTGCAGATAGACCTCTTTGCGACGAAAGACAGCAAGAAGTTGCCCCTGTACGTGTCCCCGTACGAGGACCCCTTAGCGGAAGCAGTGGACGCAATGTCCCTCGACTGGAACAGATGGTCCAGGATTTATCTGTTCCCTCCTCACAACCTTCTGTTGAGGGTCCTCAACAAACTGAAATCCTTCAAGGGGGGTAGCGGCAATAGTGGCCCAAGAGTGGCCGAACAGCGTGTGGTTCCCCCTGGCATTGGAACTACGGTTGAAGTTTCTACCGCTACCAGATCCAGTTCTGGCCCAGCGAGTCCAGAAGTCAACTGTCTGCGCTTCATTACAGAATTCCCGGACCCTGCAGCTCATGATTTTCTCTCCCTAGCGGTGAGAAAGTGTTTCGGGATTTCGAAAGCCAGCATAGACTTCCTAGAGGAATATAAGTGCAAATCTACTGGAAGGCAATATGAGTCATCTTGGAGAAAATGGGTGGCCTTTGTCAAGGCAAAGAATCCGCAGGAGATCGCGATGGACTTCTGCTTATCTTTCTTCATCCACCTCCATGGTCAAGGGTTGGCAGCTAACACGATTTCGACGTGTAAGTCTGCTTTGACAAGACCCATTCTATATGCCTTCCAGGTCGACCTCGCTAACGAGATCTTTAATAAAGTTCCGAAAGCCTGCGCTAGGCTCAGACCTTCAGCACCTCCAAAGCCCTTTTCATGGTCTTTAGACAAAGTTCTTCATTTCGCTTCTCTGTTGAGCAATGAGGAGTGTGCGTTAAAGGATTTGACCCAAAAAGTTATTTTCCTATTTGCAGTGGCGTCCGGGGCCAGGGTTAGTGAGATTGTAGCCCTTTCGAGAGAGGAAGGTCGTGTTCAGTTCCCGGATGGGGGAGAACTGAACCTGTGTCCGGATCCTACGTTTCTCGCCAAGAATGAGTTACCCACCAACAGGTGGGGTCCCTGGAGAATCTGCCCTCTGAAAGAAGATGCATCTCTATGTCCAGTAGAATGCCTAAAGGTCTATCTTCATAGAACTTCAGACTTCAAGGGTGGTCAACTATTCAGGGGAGAAACAGCAGGCTCAAATTTATCACTGAATCAACTCAGGGTGAAAATCACATATTTTATTCGCAGAGCTGATCCTGACAGTACACCCGCAGGTCACGATCCGAGGAAAGTTGCCTCATCCTTAAATTTCTTGAACATCTTCGTTCATACACTGGCTGGAAGTCTTCCAGAGTGTTCTTTCGCCACTATGCGAAGCAAGTGGAGCAACTAAAGAGATCTGTGGTAGCAGTGGGTTGCGTCGTTAACCCTGCTGTTTAACTCTGCGAGGAACAGTGGTTTTAATTGGGACGATTAATTCCAGGGTGAGTGTGTAGTTACATACTGTACTACAAACTAAGTGAGGGCACTGAGTTGCCCACGTTGACTGTTCCACTTCCAAAGGTGAACCTAGCATAAGTGCAGACATGTGTGCCGAGCGTTTCTAACGCTAATGTAACTGATTAGTAATACAGACTTTTCTGACTTTGATACCTCGGTATGTTAAAAGTGGCACTAATGTTTTTCTTTCAGATAAACAAGTTTCTGTTTACTATCATACTTATGCTTAAAGTTTTGGTTATCCTCTTCTTATATATATTTATATATATATATATAATTGTTGTTAACCTGTCTATTTATTGTCTGTCAATAAACTTGTTCTTGAGAACCTTGCGTCTCCTTCACCTGTGTCAATTTATTGATATAATTGAGCATTCATTCTATGTATATTTATCTGGGATAATTCTAATAGATTGTTCCTTTATGCAAGCTAATGTTGCATTGGTTTATGCTTTCCCTTAGCGGGAGGACTCCACCCCATAAGGGGATGGTGGCGGATTTACAGCTTCCTCCTATGCGGATATAAACCTTTGTCCAATACAAGTATTGAGCGGAGAACTGGTCGATATTTCATATTGACGCAGTGGTTCTTTACAAACTATGCTTTACTTAATATAGGGTGAGACCACTATATTGGCTTGCCTGGTATTCATACATAGGTATATGTACTCTTCGAGACTTTCCCAGAGTCTAGTAGGACTCTTCCCTGTAGGGGGCAGGAAGCTCTAACATGGTTTATGATTAGTTGAAAAGATGTATAACGGTAACATCTTAGGTCTCTAGGTCTAGTCGACTTGGGAAATACCTCCGGGGAGTACGGCACGTTATGAGAATCCACAGATACAGTAATGCTCTGGTATACTTCCATCAGGACGACATGGCTTGAGCCCAAAAAACGGATTTTGAGCGAAGCGAAAAATCTATTTTTGGGTGAGATGGCCATGTCGTCCTGATGGACCCGCCCTTCCCTTTCTATGAAAGGGCTGTAGGACCCCTCCCTACATACAGTATCTGTAGCACCTCGTGTATCGCTACAAGGAATACATATGGCGCCAGGATCGGCGCAATGCACGCTTACGAAACGGGAGAAGAGAGAGCCTTGGGAACGGCTCCCCCTTTTTCATTCTCGTTTTCGTTTTCTTGCCAATTGACCCCTTAGATGTGTTATCTCTGTTCGGGGTGCAGATTGCCATGTGGCTTGTCAAGAATACGTCCTCTAATATGTCGCGATATCCCTTTCATTAGGGATATTCGCTCCAGAAGTTAGAATTCTGTGTATCTTAAGGTAAACTCTCTGGGAATATTGCCGTAGTTGTAATATACCCTAGGAAGCTACCCTATAGGAACTTTCATCAGGACGACATGGCCATCTCACCCAAAAATAAATTTTTCGCTTCGCTCAAAATCCGTTTTCTGAATTGACTGAACTCGTGACTGAACAAGTGTTAACAAACTTCAGATAATGTTTAGTTGTCCAACAAGCACCAACTCTTCAAACAAATCTACCACAATGCAGTTCAATCAGAAATCAAGCCATAGTTTTTAATCTATTTTGAATATCACTTTATGTACAGGTGAGTACCTATTTATTAAGAGAAAGAGGACATGATATTCAAACAAGTAGTAGACGTGTTAATAGTAGCAGGAGTGTAAAACACCATTAGGAAGGGCCAGAAAATCAAAGATTTCGATTATCTGGTGATATTGATATGAACAAGGGTGATCAGTGATGACATGCATATAGTATTATCTCTGTGTTCCAATATAGTAGTCTCTTGCTGTAGACTTACCATCTTTCAGGTGTGGGAAAGCGATGTTGACAAAGAGTATAGAGAACAAATGTAAAATTTACTACCGAATTTAGTGTTATAAAGCAATCTCCTGTTATTACTTTTATAAATGATGAAAATAAGATATAAATAAGAATTCAATAGTGAGTACTAAAGCTTACTGAAAAGAACATTATTAATTAGAATGACCAGCTTTGCAGATATTAGGACTGATGTAATTTGTGAAGCCAAATGGGTGTGATGTGACCAAATAATTCAAACAAGTAAAGGTGTAGTATAAAGGGAAAGCTGATTACTTTGATATGACTGAATCACTGGTCAATTATTTCAGAAAGTCTTTGTGATAAAACTGAGAGACATTTCAAGGCAGCAGGAACATATCTTTTAACTATGATGGAAAGTTCTTACTCAGCTGGGGAAGCCATCGTTGAAACACTCCCATACACTTAATATTATAAAGAAAATATCATTTGTAGTCCAATGATATATCCCAACATCATCTTACCAACAAGGGCGTTTTACACAAATTATGCAAGCCAGGTGATGATCCCTTGAAACCTTGCTTCACAAACAAGAACCTCAAGCACCCTGCCTCGCTTATGGATTGGGCAGTGTTTACTTTTTATGGTGTTGGGAAGCTAATTGTACTTCCTGCTAATGGGAGAGTGAACCAGTACAACCATCTGGAGTTATTGGCAGACAACCTGCCTGACTCTTTCGAGCAGACCAAGGCAGAAGTTTTCATGCAGGATGGGGCTCCTGCTCACACGGCCAAACTTGTAACACACTGGCTAAGGGACTGGGATGTCAACTATTTTAATGACTGGCCAGGTAATAGTCCTGATATTAACAGCATAGAAAACTTTTGGCCAGTTATTAAAAAAGAAGTTGCGTGATATGGACACCTCCTTAGTGCCACGTTTGGAATCTATTGTTTTCCAGCTTTTGGCCTCCATTCCTAAAACAACCCTCCAAAAACCTAGCACTTTCAGTCCCAGAACGTCTCGAGAAGGCGATAGAGAGGAAGGGATACTCAATTTAATCTTTATATGTAAGTACCATTATTCTATATTTCTACTAGCAAAATACCCTTCACCTTCAGTTTACAGGTTTCATTAAGAGAGGCGGCAACACATTCCGCTCATACTGTAGTTGACACAGAGGTAAACAAAAAAGATCTCAAGTGGGGGAGGAGAAGGGCAGCTTGTAAGGGTTTCGTGACCATCGTGATCATATCTCAGGTCATTACAAGCGAGTTCTCTGATCATGGTAAATATCAAACTCTTTGGCCATAATTGTAACATTAGCCCCTCCCTTAATACACACACATCACAGTCGAGATAGGGAGATCATTGAGAGGACACCTTTGTGTCCAGAAAATGGTCCCCTCAGTTTTCTGCCTTTCACATAAAAATGTT
>NC_090727.1:24693420-24718420 GCF_036898095.1 Palaemon carinicauda | reverse complement strand
ATTACTGCATATCCTATACAACGTTTACTATGTTTCCAGAAGGCTATGTCCACTGGATACAGGACCACTTCTACTTACAACCTTTTGAACGATTCCAGAAGTCTAAAATAAATACAGCCTCTATAACGTTTAAACCCTCATAGAAGGGTCACATCATTGGCAATTCCTTTCTCAGACTGACTGTACAGAACCAATTGCACTCACTGCACAGCAGCAGCTCCAACGTTTACAATGGTTCCAAATTGTTCAGATCACTGGCAGTTCTTTACTCAGATAGGTTTCACAATGTAAATAACACATCCAGAAGGCTAAATGCATGACAATGTTAACCCTGGATAGGTACGGTCCTCGGACACCCCTTTAAGGGTATACTCGGACGCGAACGACCCCGCCGCCAAAAAAAATTCTTGAAAAATCAGTTTTTGCAGTAACCTCCTTTTTTCTTTTGCCAAAAAAAACTTCAATGAATGCTTAAAACAACTGTAAAGATAAATACTACTCATCTGCAGAAAAACTATTTATTATAAATATTTTAAAAAATTAAGTAGAAAAAAAAAAGACCTGACATAAAAATTCATAAAAAAAAAGTTTATACATATATACACAAATCCTTTTAGGAATTGATTCTTTAATGTTTAGGACACATCTTGATGTATTTTGGATGAAGTCAGACCCATGGAGGTGAAGATCTGAAATGAGAAAAAAAGGGTAACTTTTTTTGGCCAAAAAAAATTGTCCAAATTTCATGAATTTTTTTGGGTACCCAAATGAAATAGGAAGTGGCTAATTTTTTTAGGGAATAAACATATGTTATCCTAAAATAGAAATATGTAAAAAAATCTTCATTATTTTGTAAATTACATTTATATCAGGGGCCATATCTAAAGGTAATTTTTTGAGTACTTGGAAATTTCGTAAAAAAATACATATATTTAATATATAATATGATATTTATGCAGGTAAAAATATCCCAAAATATCACAAATTCTATAGGGAACAAGAATATATATAGATAGGGCAGCTTACGCTTCGGATATGTCCACAAAATGGCCGCCAACCACACTGACTCAGACTCCCTAATCTGCCACTTGAAATGTAGGAAGGGTATGTCAATTTCAAGGTGTTATTTACTAATCTAATTATTATTGGATATGCATAAAAATTGTATGGTGGGTTGCTGGATAATTGTCGATTATTTTACGACTATAAAATTAAAATTCTGACCAAAAAAATTTTTTTTGAAGGGAAATAAAATCGAAAAAAAAAATGTAAAACAATATTTTAGCTAAAAAAATTTGATGATATTCAATCAAAAAAAAAGTAAACAAAATTTTCCGACAAATAAACATCTAGAGGAATCATTACTCTGTGATAGTTCCTTAGTACGTAGTAATTTTGAAAGAATTGGGAAAAAACGAAAAAATGGCAATCACCGGAAAATCGAACACATACCTATATATACGCCATATCTGGCTAAATAAAAGATAGGCATGGGTAGCCAGATCATCTAGAAACACTTTCCAACACTATAAAAATATAAGTTTTGCGACACTACTTGCCAATTCCTTACGGTAACATGACTAAGCAAAAAAATGCAAAACAAATAAAAAGGGGCACTCGTGGAAAAATGGCCATTCTAATATACGGCATTTCAGAAAAAAAAAATTTCAGCCACGTGCTAGGCAAACCATCAAGGCATATTTTCCGACAAATAAACATATAAATGAAATATTACTCTGTGATAGTTCCTTAGTACGTAGTAATTTTGAAAGAAATGGGAAAAAACGAAAAAATGGCAATCACAGGAAAATCGAACACATACTTATATATACGCCATATCTGGCTAAAAAAAAAATAGGCATGGGTAGCCAGATCATCTAGAAACACTTTCCAACACTATAAAAATATAAGTTTTGCGACACTACTTGCCAATTCCTTACGGTAACATGACTAAGCAAAAAAATGTAAAACAAATAAAAAGGGGCACTCGCGGAAAAATGCCCAACATTCTAATATACGGCATCTCAGATAAAAAAAAAAGACATGCACGTGTAAGCCCAACCATCAAGGCACACTTTCTAACACATAAACATGAAAAAAAAATCAATAATATACGGCAATTCCTTACTACGTAGTAAATTTTTACAAATATTGAAAAAAAAAACAGAAATTGGCAACCGCAGTTAAATACCCAATATACCAATAACTACGTCGTATCTGACAAAAACAAAATCACGCATGGGTAGCCAGATCATCTAGACACACTTTCCAACATTAAAAAAGCAAAAGTTTTACGACACTATTTCGCAATATATTACGGAAAAATGACTTGGCAAAAAAATTAAAAAAAATTAAAAAGGGACACTCGCGGTAAAATGCCCGACATTCTAATATACGACATCTCAGATAAAAAAAAAGACATGCACGTGTTAGCCCAACCATCAAGGCACACTTTCTAACACATAAACATGAAAAAAAAATGAATAATATACGGCAATTCCTTACTACGTAGTAATTTTTACAAATATTGAAAAAAAAACAGAAATTGGTAACCGCAGTTAAATACCCAATATACCAATAACTACGTCGTATCTGACAAAAACAAAGTCATGCATGGGTAGCCAGATCATCTAGACACACTTTCCAACACTAAACAAGCAAAAGTTTTACGACACTATTTGGCAATATCTTACGGAAAAATGACTTGGCAAAAAAATGAAAAAAAATGAAAAAGGGGCACTCGCGGTAAAATGGTCCTCGTGGTGATGAACGACATTTTAACTAAAAAAAAAAACATGCACATGGTAGCCAAACAATCCACCAAGACTTTCCACAACTGATAACCTATACAAGTTGCACCATTCTACGACAATTTCATAATACGTAATAACTTTGATAATTATGCAAACTACCTCAGAAGGGTAAACTCGGACGCGAACGACCCCGACGCGTCTCAGAAATCGGGGAAGGAGTACAGCTACAGCAATGCACATCTGGACACTACTAGAGCGTGTAGGGGAGACACCTCCTGCAGGTCGATCACCCACAAATTCAGTCACAGGGGTGAGTCACGTGAGAAAAACCTGTTTTTTTTTGACGCTCGGGGTCGCAAACGACCCACCGTACCTATCCAGGGTTAATGATTCATAGTAAGGTAGAGGATAAGATTGATTGTAATTCCTAAAGGTTCCCTGAAGTTTTAGGTTTGGAGCATAGTTTTGAAAGAGAAGATATGCTTTGTAACTGATTTTAGAGTGGATAAAAAAAATAAAGGAAGGTCTTATCTACGACAATCTTGGTATCATAATTGAGCGGAAAACAAGGGCAATGAATGAAATAAGGATAGGGAATTTATAATTGAAGAATTGTATGTTTAAAAGTGAATGTCCATCTAAAATATTAATATGGGTAAGAATATAGTATTATGTAACTGTATATATGTATTCTGGACGGAACAAACCTATGGAATATAGGGCAGTTCACGTATTAGCTTGTTTGAGTTTAGTGAGGTTCTTGCTCGCAAGAACTTATATATATCCTCTTTATATGTTTGAAAAAGTACAGTTCAATTTTTTGAAGCCTCTATGATATGACCTAACATCCCAATTGCACAATTGCTGACCACAGAAGGAACAGCTTCCTTCCGCCTTTCCCCTTACTGCTGCTCCATACTGTTTGGTGATTCCGCCCCTGATTTATCTCTCTCTCTCTCTGTGACATGGTCATAGCAGTAGGGAGGAATTCGCTTGATTTCAGTGCAGCAAGATTCAGCTTCACATAGGGGCATAACTTGCTACATCACCAAAGCAGACTATATACTTGGGGGTATCACCAACAACACTTTTTGGGAAATCTACGATTCCCTTTGTGAACAAAGACACCCCCCAATATCGTACTACGCCCCAAAAACTTGTCCTGGAGCAGTACTCACCATTGCCAGCTGCCCATATAACCAAAATTTTTAAGCTCTCTCTACAACATTTTGAGAACTAAAAGTCTTTGCTTGCCCTCAGGGAAATGACGATGTCGTTTGCTTTCAACCTGCCACAAATAGCTCTCATAGGGTAGTGAAACTACTTTGTGCCCTTTGGGTATGACGCCTGCCCTAACTTGTATGTGCTGCCATCCCTAATGTCAACATTTTGACCATGAAGGTTCTGGTGACAAAATTCAACTCACTTATGGAAAACCAATTCACCATCTTCAATACCCAAAAAAAGATGAAGAGGACAACTATTCAACATCACCTGAAGTTTACATGAATGCGGTATGACAGAATGTGGTAGGACACAGACACACACCCCGCGATGTGAAGAAGTGGTGACAAAGGCACCCACCACCAAAATGTTTCACCACTATTTCACACCACAACCAGTAACCTCTCCGGCCACCTTATGATGCACATCGACCGCGGATATGTTACTACCACCCCAAATTCATAGTTACTTTGTTAAAATGTGCAAACAGTGGTCAGTGACCTAAAGACTTTTAAGAAGACCAGGGCTTGTGGGAGTGGCCTCCCATCTCTGTACTCTTTTCTATTTACATGATGGAAGTACAGCAAGCAACTTTTGGTAGACACCAGTGATTGCTGTTCTCTACATGAGAAAACTTAGTCTGTCTAAGCCTACCAAAGTCCAGATAGTAACTGCCAAACGATCTGTGATCTCCACCCCGTGTTAAGAGGCCCTTATGTTATATTTTGTGAGTGCCAAATATAATTTATAGTTTCTCTTTGCTGACGCCCCATTGCCAATCCTTGTTGTGAATTTCCTCACCCATTTCCACCTCTTGGATGAGGTTGTTCAACGACAGTTAGCCAACACAGACTCTTACTCGTCGACATCTCTTCAACACACAGCTCATTTTTAGGGCTGCCAACGCAAGAGCAAGCAAGCAAGACTGTTCTTCCCGAGTACTGAGCTACGTTGCTGCTTCTACAAATCTGACAATAACAAGCTTTCATTCATATTCCGATTATCTTTAGTATTATTACGAGGTAAGCTACAACTCGAAGTTGAAAAGCAAGATGTTGTAAGCACAACGGCTCCAACAAGGAAAAGTAGCCCAGTGAGGAAAGGAAATAGGGAAATAAATAAATTACAAGAAAAGTAATGAACAATCAAATTAACATATCTGAACAGTAACAACATTAAAACAGTTCTTTCATATATAAACTATAAAGAAGGAAACTTATGTCAGCCTGTTCAACATCAACATATAATAACTGATAGTATTTGGCTCCCGTTTAGTGGGAATTTTTGCAGAATATAATATTTAACGGTGGATATATATATATTACTCTCCACATCAGCTCACCTACGGATGCCTTCGCCCACCTCCTCACATCATACTCAAAAGTGTTCTGTCCTAAACTTCACAATATGTCCACCATTCCCACTAAATGAAGTATTGATCACTATATCAAGACAACAGAGCCATCAGTGTTCACCAGAGTCAAGTGTCCTTTGCTGAATTGATTTGCAATCACTAGTAAATTTTTGCCGAGATGAAAGATATCTAACTTTGCTAAAAGGCTTCATGCTCATGCTTATTGGCCTTACATATCGTCCCACAAAAAGAACCCCCTGCACCTGTGTGGGGATTACTGGCATATGAACAAGCAGACAGAATGGATTAACTGCCTCCCAGCAAAACCTTGCCACAATTACCTCCTACTCACAACAAAGTGAAAGTTTTATCCATTCATGACTTAGTGAAGGGGTATTATCAGATGCCCATGAACCCATAAGACTTCCCGAAGACCACCATCGCCACCCACTTCAATACATAGAGCCACAATCATCCTGTTATAGCCTTTATACTAATGAGACTACTTTTCAACGCCTTATGAATGGTATCTTCGGCAACCTCCCCTTCAGAGTGTGTTACAAGTGCGACACACTTCTGTCTTCTTCCTTCAAAGAGGAACATCTCCTTCAGCTGCGTGTCGTGCTCGGCTGCCTACAATAGAACGGCCTTTCAGTGGAGTATCGTTCTTAGGGTACCGCATCACTCCTGAAGGAGTTCATCCCTTCCCTGAGAAGGTACCAGCTGTTCAGAACATCCCCACACCCTCAGCCATCGTCGCTACTCTCGGTCACTCTATGTCTTTCAGAAAGACAAAGGGTAGTCAAAGAGTAATCCCACCCTTTGTCCTTCTTCGGTAGGAAACCATCTAGTGTGGAATCTGGATACTACACATTTGACCAAGAATTAAGGGAGATGTATGGGTTCCACCACTTCTTAGAAGGATGGCCGGTTGTCATTCGCACGGACAACATGGCTCTGATGCACTTCTGAGCTTGAAGGTCCGACGACTGGTCCTCTCTTCAACTTCCAATTCTCTCCAGCCCGTATGAATGCAATTGCACCCTTCAACACGTCCCTGTAAAATTGAATCTCGTTGCCTAAAACTTGACAAAAAATAATTTGCAGCTATTCATTGGGATTACTATGCAGTGTCATAATCCAAACAAAAAGATCCAATGTATCATAAATGTAGTATATCCTACTTTTTCTTTTTTACAAGATTTTTTTCAGAGGTTTTATTCAAGAAGACAAATGCAGTGACACCACATAAAGAATGAACGCATTACAATAATATCAACCTCTTTTTAGAAATATGACCAGGTTTTACTAAAACTAACAGCCGTCTATGTCAGATTTTGCAATTAACGGAAGTGGGGGACGCTGGGGTGGTAATAGGTGTTTACTTGTATCTTCAACCCTGTAGGGTCATTACAGTGACTCAAGGATTAATGCATGCTCATTAGCTATAGTTTGCTAATCATATTAGCCAATACAGAAACATTAGAGAAGCACGTTGATAATGAATTGGGGCCAAAGTCAATGTGAGAGTTGCTCTAATTGGCTAGTAAGTGGAGCATACCCTCGACATGCCAAGAATCTAATTACCTCGTTAAAATTTAAATAAACATTCGGGTTTGCCGAAAAAATACTTCCATTAAAGGAAGATGGTTTGTATTTTTGTAAAAACAATTCCTTGACAATAAATAGTAAACAATTTATACACAAAGAAATAGAAGCCTAACACTATTGACATTAGATAACAATTTATACAAAAAGAAATACCATCTTAGCGTTTACATATGACCGAACAAATGTCAGCAAACTTGAGATAGTTTTTAGTGCTCCAAAAAGCACCAACTCGTCAAACAAATCTACCATAACGCCGTTCAATCAGGAATTCAGCCACAGTTTTTAATGTATTTTAAATATCACTACATATACACTGGAATACCTTTTTATTAAGAGAAATAGGACATGGTATTCAAACAAGTAGTAGATATATTAATAGGAACAGGACTGTAAAACACAGAAAGTCAGATATTTCGATTCTCTGGTATATTGATATAAACAAGAGTGATCAATGATAACATGCAGATAGTATTATCTCTGTTCCAAAATGGTAGTGTCTTGCTGTAGACTTACCATCTTTCAGGTTTGGGAAAGTAATGTTGACAAAGAGTATAGAGAACAAATGTAAGATTTACTACCGAATATAGTGTTATAAAGCAATCTCTTGTTAATACTTTTATAAATGATAAGAATAAGACTTAAATAAGAATTCGATAGTGAGTACTAGAACTCACTGAAAAGAACATTATGAATCAGAATGGCAAACTTTGCAGATATTGGGACTGATGTAATCTGTGAAGCAAAATGGGTGTGATGTGTACCAAAATAACTCAAACAAGTAAATATGTAGTGGAACGGGAGAGTTGTTTGCTTTGACCTGACTGGATCACTGGGCAATTGTTTTAGAAAGTCCTTTTGCTAAAACTGAAAGACATTTTATGGCAGCAGGAACATGGCTGTTAACTATGATGGAAACTTCCTACTTAGCTGGTGAAGCCATTGTTGAAAAACTCCCATACTCTTGATATTATTAAGAAAATATCACGTGTAGTCCAATGATATATCCCAACATCATCTTACCAACAAGGAAGTTTTCAAAACAAATATTAAATAACATTTTTTTTATCATATGTACAACAGGAAGTTCAAGAAAGACATGAACAAAAGATACCAAATAAGACTTAACGTAACTGAACTCATTGACAGTGGGAAATATCCACACGGGACTGGCTACTGAATGAGGAGTGTCACCCTAAAAAAGGAAAGAGATCACTTTTTTTGTAATGAGATTGCATGGGTATCAGAAATAATCTCCCAAGAAGAACCCCCTCTCCTGTATAAAATCCTACAAGACATCAACAAAGAGATGGAGCTGGGGGGAGAGTGACTGCTCCCTGCACTCTAGTTTTGGGGTGTTTGAATGTGCGTGGGTGTAGTACGATAGAGAGTAAAAGATGTGAGATTGGAAGTATGTTTAGGAATAGAAGGATGGATGTATTCGCCTTGTGTGAGACAAAGATGAAAGGAAAGGGTGAAGTGATGTTTGGTGAAATATATGGTAGAGTGTCTGGGATTGAAAGGGGAAGAGCGAGAGAGGGTGTGGCTTTATTGCTGAGTGAATGGATGACAGGTAAAGAAGTGGAATGGAAGGATATATCATCTAGGTTAATATGGGTAAGGGTTAGGTTGGGTAGGGAATGTTGGGCGTTTGTCAGTGCGTAAGGGCCAGGTAGTGAAAAAAGTGAAAAAGAGCGGAATGAGTTCTAGAATGAATTAACTAGGTGTGTAGAAGGACTGGTAGAAGGAATTATGTAGTTGTCATGGGTGACTTAAATGCTAGAGTGGCGGTGGAGAGGTAGAAGGTGTCATTGGGAAGTATGGCGTACCAGGTGAAAATGAGAGTGGTGAGAGACTGGTAGATATGTGTGTTGAACAAGAGATGGTAATAAGCGCTAGCTTTTTCAAGAAGAAAGATAAAAATAAGTATATATGGGTAAGAGTGGCAAATGCAAGAGTAGTAGAAAGGGCATTAATGGATTACATGTTGATAACTAAAAGAATGTTTGGAAGATTGAAAGACGTGCAAGTGTTTAGGGGTATGGCTAACGGTATGTCTGATCATTTTTTGGTGGAAGGAAAATTAGTTGTAGCAAAAGAATGGGGGAATAGAGTAGGTGGATGTAAAAGGGAGCAAGTGAGGGTTGAAGAGCTAATAAAACCAGGTGTGAAAAATAAATATCAGGAAAGGTTGAAAATGGCATATGACGAAGTGAGAGTAAGAGAAACTGGAAATTTAGAGGAGTGGAAGTTAGTAAAAGAAAATTTTGTTGGGATTGCAAGTGATGTGTGTAGCAAGAAGGTTGTTGGAGGCAGAATGAAGAAGGGCAGTGAATGGTGGATTGAAGGAGTGAAGGTAAAAGTGGAAGAGAAAAATAGGGCTTTTGAAGAATGGCTGCAGAGTAATTGTATAGAGAAGTATGAAAAATATAGAGAGAAAAATGTGGAAGTAAAGCGCAAGGTACGTGAAGCAAAGAGAGCAGCTGACCTGAAGTAGGGTCAGGGATTGGGTCAGTCATATGAAGAGAATAAGAAGAGGGTTTGGAAAGCCAGTGGTTTCACAGAGAAAAAGTAGGTAAAACAAGAGGAAATATCGTAAGTTTTCCTATTTTCAGCTTTGATTGATTAAAGGGAAAGTTATACCTAAACAGAATGGTGACTTGCAAATAAACTTAGCCAAAGTAGGTATTTGTTGTATGAAAATTAAACCTAATACTGAAATAAAGTAAAAAAAAAAAAGTAAAATAACTATAACAGAACGAGTCAATGCTTTCAATCTTGTGCAAATGGGAAAATATATATAGAGAATGATTTATTACATAAATATGAATTATTAATATCAACTCAAGTCCAAAATAAGTATTTTCATTATGGGAATATTATGAAATGCTGCAAAAGAAAATAAAATAAGTGTGCAACAACTGAAACAGGACGGAGTAACAAGTTTAGAATTGTGAAAATGAGACATTTATACACATTGGTACTGCTTCAGTGATTACGTATAGAAAGAATAACCAGGGGCTGAGTAGAATATATGAATATATCTTGTCTAGTAGAATACTTTAAGTTCCCAGCATGATGGTGTCTGATCACAGTGGCATATGGTTCGTACAAATGACAAAACGCGTACCATCTAAGAAGTTGAGAAAGTGACGGACAGCAATTTAGGGTCGAAGTTAGAGTAGACAAATTCCGCTTTTGATATTTTTTCTCATTGAAGAAGGCAGATGGGTGTGACGAGCCGCAGAACACCTGCTCGAGTACTGTACCAATAGTGACGTTACTAATATCAGTGAAGAGAAGGAGAGAGGCAAAAGATATGGGAAAGTTGAAAACAGCTGCAGCAGGTGATAAGATATTCTTTGCGTTGAAGGAGGGAGCTTCCTGAAGCGGACCTAACCTCATGTCTTTTGGCTTGCCTTTAGTGAGGCAATATCTATGAAAGGAGGTCTAAGAGCATTTTGCACTTTATCTAGGATGAAACCAACCCATGGATGTAAATTTTGTGGATAACATTGCGTTTCTGTGAAGTTTAATTTTCAGAAACTATTAATGGCAATTTGCAAAAAGGATTGGCTGTCTAACTATAATAATTCATTATTTCCCATCCAAGCTGCTAACCGAGGGTCACAGTTCTCTGTAATTATTCAACTTTATACCATTGCATCAACTCTGCAGTACAGAAGGTAAAAAAACCAAATCAGAAGACAAATACTGATTGTGTCTGGCTACGTGGCCATCACAACAATATGGTGGACTAGTCATCTACCCAAAAAAAGAGGAAAAACAATTTCATTGCTTTGTTAGAGAAAGATGAGAAGAGTGATGAAATACTACATGAACATTTGTCACTGCTTCCAATAATGTTGAATACACATAAAATACAATATAGGAGGATATGGTCCAAGTATCTTAGAATATGTTGTAAGCCGAGAGAACTGAATCATTACATGGCTATGTTCAATTGTATTCCATAATAGTAGATGAAGTCACAGAAAACTATACAAATCAAAAAAGATCTTACTGTGAGTCTGCGGTATCAAAGCATGATCTCAAACTATGACAGTCCAAAAATGTTCGAGTTCTTTTTGGATTTTAAGAACTTTTGCTGCACAACAGGTCAAGCCATAGCTGATGAGTTGATAGAGTCTCTCACATCTGATAAACTTGATTTGGCTTACATATGAGAACAAGCATATGATGGTGTCTCTTTAATGTTATCTAAATGCACACGAGTTCATTGGCATATAAAGGATGTTTCTCCAAGGGCACCATACATTCACTTCCATACCCAAGTGCCGAATATTGCTATTGACAAAAGCAATGAACTACCACAAAACCCAAACATGATTGACCTGATAGATTCTGGATATTAGTTTTTCTTTTTTTTTTTTTGATAACTCATCGTAATTTCAAAGAGTCTTTGAAACTGTGCTACATGTTTACTGCCCTCAAGCCAAGCATCAAAAACTGATAGGCCTGTGCAAAACTCGGTGGGTTGAACACCATATGTGTCTTGAATTGTTCCAGAAATTTTAATACTATGTTGTAATTTGCTTAGAATTTTTAACATGTGATATCATTTGTGATTTTGAAAAATGGCTTGGATTACGTTAAATCTCTAGCATCAAAGTTACAAAAAGCATGAGCTGGGCATTCACATGGTTGCGGTTTCACACAAGATATCCAAGGGCTCAGAGTTAACATTAATGCTGAGTGAGTTTCAGCAGTGGTACGACAATGAAGTGAAAGACATTGCAGAGAAAGTTGGATCAACTGAAACTATGCCACGCTCAACTCGAGTGCAATGGCATCCAAGTAACACTGAGTCAGTCACACCACTTCAAAAATAAAAGTGCAAAATGGCGATCCCGTTGGTTGATGACCTTTTACAACAGCTGAAGGATAGGTTTTCAGCCGAAGAATATCAGTCGGTTTCTAGCATGCTGCATCTGGTCCCGATACTTGCAACATAACGTTTCATTCTGTTTGAAGACATCACCACGTACCTACTACTAAGGAAAGAAGACCGTCCAAGCTCGCTCTCACTTTAAAATGAGCTCTGATGATGGGAAATGATGTTGTGTTCCTTAAAAGGCACGCTTCCAGACACACTCATGGACGCATTTTCATATGCAGATACAGAGGCTTGTTCCAACTTATGTTCACTGTTTATCCTTTTTTGTGTTACCAGCTATGTCAGCCGGAGCTTAAAAACACTATAAGTTATCAGATTACTAAGGACACACACATCAAGAATAGAATGACCGACTGCCGACCCTCAACCCTCCACTACAAAGTCCAACTAGAATTGACAGATATTGCTGATGAGTTCATCAAAGTACACCGTAGAAAACTCTTCAACAGTACCCTACTGTCAGAGTAACAATTTGAATTGATGAATTCACATAGAAGAAAATCAATAAAAATGTTCAATTTGTATCAAAGGTTTTAGAAATTTACCTTGATAATACACCTCAGTCATGTCTCCAAATTATAACAAAAAATATTGTTTCACAGCAAAATAAATCTTTTTATGACAAAGTCTGAACATAGTTTTCCTATATTATACTTGTCGAATTTCACAAAAAAATAAATTGGTGCAAACAATATGAAATTGTTTTATTTTGGTCATGTTAGATATGATCATTGATAATATTCATGAGCTCAGGATTCATTGTCATGCCAAAGAAATTAAGAAAATACAAGAAAAATTTAATCTTTCATTGTTGAAGAATTACCTGATTTAACTTCTGTTTTATGATCTCCTTTTGGTAATTACATCATCTCAATATGTTTTGTTTTACACCATAAATATCAAATAAATGTGTATATAGGGTATGCATTTAATTTCACCTATAAAGGAGAGTTAGCACTCATGTTCTCATTTCTTTTATGATTTTTTGACAAGATCAATCTTGCTTTAAAATGGGAGATTCTTCGGTTCAACTCTATTAGGAGGAAAATGAGTTATATAGAGTAAAAGAGACATTGTTAGTGCAAAGATCTGGATGATGAGGACCCTCTGTCATAGACTAACTTATAATCATATTCTGAGGATTTTCTTTAGCAAAATTTAATTAAATTCTTATATGAAGAAACTTTGCTAAAATTCAACAGTTTTTATTGCTATTAATGATATCTCTAATAAAGATAAACTTCATGGTCAATATAGTTAACATAACATTTGAATGGTCATTGAAAGTAACATTGAACTCACCTCTTAATTAACTTTTGATACCCAAGTGTTATCTTCAATCTCGTATGCACTCTATTTATCAGGCTTTGGTAAATGCTCTGGTTTTTTCTCACTTTTCATTTGATACTTTTTAAGTACATGAATCTGTTTACCCACACAGGAACTTTGGTCACTTCCATTGGATATATTCATGTTTTCTTTTTGGTTTTCTTGGAACATGGAAAAGAATCGGAAACTCTATCTTCATACAAGATTATTCAACCTAATTCATGGTTTCATCGGAACACACAAAAGAAGTGGGATATAAATATGTGAGTCTCTATAGATACGATTTGCAATTTTTTTTCATAAATACATAGCAAAGTTTTTGTTTTGAAGATGCTGTAGTGCTGGATAAATTGCATAAAACACAGCATTAACAAATTCCTAATTTCAACATCGAGTAACAACCGCACTATCCTAAACTAAGCTTCTAGCATTCACTCTAGTGGGTGTTATTATTAAAAATAGACTTACCATCATGATAATTTATGATATATGGATTTTTTTACATTTTTACTTGACAAAACCTCTATATGTGGGAGAAATTTAGGGTAGTAAATAAGTTTTGATTAGTATTACTTAGTAATTATTTGAAAACAATGATGATAATCGGACGAAAATACTTCAGACCATTCTGCTATCAGGAAATTTTTCCGAGCTAAAAGGTCAACCTTCTGAGTAAGTGTAAATGAGTCTTGTTAAACATTGTGTGTAGTTTACTTTCTGAATTAAAAAATAAAAATAAGTGCACTGAATATTTTTTGTAAACACCTAGAGTTAGAAATAGTATAAATATGATACAAGCAAATGCTGTGATGGTCATGATAAATTTTTATAAAAACAAATAATGTGACCAAAAGGTGGTGCAAATCTGCCTCACTAAGAGAATTATTACATGTAAGATCATATGTAAGTATATGCTCTCCCTATGTAGGTAGAAATCTATTCCTGACTCATGCATTGGAGGCTGCTGCAGGTTTGGTCACCCAGTCTATATCCAGCTCTTGTAGGAGATGTATTGTCTTAAATTATACTCCATTCTGAACAACCTGTATCTCATTGACATCCTCCAGTCCTAAACTTCCTACATGAAGCAGTGTGTTGCTTAATCTTAAACAGCCAGCATGCAGACTGCACGTAGGCCTACGGCTACTTCCCGGAGATCTGCAGGCCTGCTGATTCCCACTCAACCAGACCTTTGTGATGTGGCATGTGCACATTTATGGATGGCATATGAGCAACGTGCAATTGAGGCCTTCCCGACCGGATTTATCAACGTTACCACATCTGAAACACTTGGTACCCCAATTAGGGTTCCAGCATCCGCAGCCTCTGAAAAATGTTAAATGGAGTTGTCAACCTCCATGTTCCAATCAGGGCAAAGATCAATGTTGTGTTGGCTCCACTTTACAATGTGAAGAATCTGGTTCCGAAACAATAGAAGGGTTGACCTGGGTTTCGTTTGGTGCCTAAGGAAGGCTAGATTAGTACTCCAATCTCTGCTACCTAATCAAGCTCCTAGGAGTAGCGCACTGGCATAACATCGTTAATTCATGATTTTTTAGAATGAAAGAGAAGACCATCTAATTTAAGTATACTATTAGGTATCTACCAGGTTGGAGGAATTGTGCGGGAAGCTTCCTATCTAGTTTTCCGGCCCTGAGAACCTCCCCTGAGGAATGTGATGCTGAGTTGGAGGACGACATGGCAGCAGCCATCGCTTTAGCAGCAATAGATACTCTACGTTAGGAGGAGCTCACGATGGACGTGAATACAGTCAATTCAGGGGCACCGAAGGATCCTGTATACATGTAACTGATAGCAAAGGTATCTGCAGGCCATTGGCACCTGCAGAAGTCGCCAGAAGTAGCCGGCCTTAAGCCGTTTTATGTTATGAGACATCGCCTATTAACTTCAGAAAACCAAGTACTTTACACATACGAAGTTGGGTATGTATGACTAGTAATCCAAGAGGAACCTCGTTGACAGATCACAGCAAACCTTCATGCAGGTCTTCATGGAATTGACTCCAGGTTCAGGAAGGCTCAACAGTCCTTCTACTGTCCTGGTATTGAGGCAACCTTCATCAGACCAGGAACTGGTGTACTGTTTGCAACACACACGCACCTTCTTCACCAGAGGATTCAATAACTGTCACGCCACCCCTAAACTACCCCTTATAAGGTACGGTCACTGTTATGTTTCAGTTAGATGGGCGGGTGTACCTGAGTTACTCCGATAGGCTCAGTGGATGGCTGGCAATATCCCATTTCCCTAATGGTGCCAATTTCCAGAGTAATTTCCGTGCTAGGAGGCTATTTCATGAAGTGGAGGCCCCCAGAGGAGGTGTCCAAGGACTGAGGCCCAAACCTTGTGAGCCAATATATGTCGGCTTTCTTCATCTGCAAATTACCTATAGTGAAGTGGGAAAGCAGAATTAGCGGTAAAAACCGCCAAAAGGATAATCACGGAAAACACACTGTAGGGGACAGCCTAGACTGCGATAAGGAATTGCTCGTGATACTGCAATATTTGAACACTCACATTCGTGATATCAACTAGTCTGCTGCACATATGGAAACTGGTAGGCAATTACGAAATGGCGTTCCTACGGCATGGCCACATTAGCTGGTTGACAGACATTGGAATCACGAGATTCCAATCATTACCATTAGAGAAAATCGGTGGTAGTCACCCCAGCAGGACACTCAAACCCTTAGGAGGAGTGGCCCACGAGCGAGTGGAAAACCTACTAATAAATGAATGGGACCGTACGGTGTCAGTGGTGGATTCCCTTCCCCACTGGCAGTATAGAATATAATTTGATGGCAGTGGAGGTCTCTTGCTAAGAAATAGGATATTTCCCCTATTAGCGGCCTCGACTTTTCTCACAATCAGTCAACCCCCATCTCAACCATGTTGGTGGTACCAGTACACCCTAAGAAGCTGTCTAAGTGCCATGCATTGTTCACTGACTATGTCATGGACAATGACAAAGAGTATTGTTATATGCAATTCTTCCTTTCATTGTAATTGTAACCGTTTACTATTCCTCATTTCCGTACGGGTAAAAAGATATACAATTTTTTTGCATGAATAATATAATCATGTGAAAAACTGTTTGTAGCAAATTTCAAAGTTTTTTATTTCGGTGGCACAATTTCTGTTTAGTTATCCATGAAAAATGACGGGTATTTTTATTTTCCTTCTAAGAAGCATACTGATTACCCTTTTTTTGTCATCATCATCATCATCATCATCTCCTTCTATGCCTATTGGTGCTATGGGCCTCAGTTAGATTTCGCCAAATGTCCCTATCTTGAGCTTTTGAATCAATACTTCTCCATTAATCATCTTTTACTTAACGTTTCATAGTCCTCAGCCATGTAGGTCTGGGCGTCCAAACTCTTCTACTGCCTTGCAGAGCCTAGTTGAAAGTTCAATGAACTAATCTCCCTTAGGGAGTGCAAACAGAATGACCAAACGTTCTCCATCGACCACTCACTATTTTCTCATCCACTTCTGGCAGTTGGGAAATGTCTCTTATGGTTTCATTTCTAATCTTGTCCAGCCATCTAACTTCCAATATCCTTCAGAGGGCTTTGTTCTCAAATCTACAAAATCTGTTCCATATGTTTCCATTGACATACCACAAGTCTACTACTCATGTCCATACAGTAACACTGATCTCACTAAATTGATATGTAGCCTGATTTTTATGATTAATTTTAGGTTATTCGATTTAAAAATTTTATTTAACCTTGCCATTATCTGATTTGCTTTTTTCACTCTTACATTAAATTCCATTCTGAAGACCCCGTATTAGAAATCATAGTTCCCGAATATATAAATGATTCTACCTCAATCCTTTTTTTTTCCAATAATACATCACCTTCTATTGCATGTTCCGTTCTCATCAGATCTTTCTTTCTTCTATTTATCTTGAGCCCAATCTCCTATGATATTTCATACAGTCTTGGAAGTAAGCATTGCTAATCCTCTGGTGTTCTACTAATAAGGGCAACGTCATCAGTATACTCTAGATCAGCTAATTTCCTACTACCAATCCAGTCCATTGCTTCTCCACCATCTCCTACTATTCTATGCCTTACAAAATTCCTGAGAAGTCTAAACAATACTGTTAACAACACATCCCCCTTGAGGAATCCACTGTTAACTGGAAATTAATTTGATATGACTCCACTAACATTAACTTTGCATATACTATTCTCATAAACAGACTTAATCAAATTCACATATTTAAAATGAACTCCATAATGAAGCAGGACTCTTTCAAAATTTGCCGGTGTACACTATCAAAGGCTTTTTTATTATAGTCCAAAAGCCATCAAAAGTGAATTCCCATATACTACGCATTTCTATACAGCGTGTCTTAAAGTGAAAATTTGGTCGGTAGAACTTTTACCTTTTTTTCAAATCCTCATTGTTCCTCTCATCTTTTGATCAATCTATCTCCCTATCCTCTTTAGAATAAGCAAACTATATATTTTCATGACAACTGACGTAATGTTATGTATCTCTAATTATTGCAATCAGTCAGATCGCCTTTTTTTCCCATTTTCACCAACACTTCTAGCTCCCACTCACCAGATTTAGCCTCTTTATTCCCTATTCTGAAAAAAATAATCTTATTAACCTTCTCGGAGTCACTTCATATTAGCTAATACCATCTCAGCAGTTATTCCATCCTATCCAAGGGGTTTCTATCTTTTGAGTTTTTTTTTTAAATAGCTTAGACTTTAAACACACTGAATTCATTCATTGGCATGTCAAGATCTTCCTCAGCTTCATGTATATCATTCAAATATTTCCCTTCATATCTCCTATCCATGACTTCACTGATGTGGTCCATCTAACGTTACCTTTCTTCATCCTCAGCTATTATAACAGTTCAATCTCTCTTTTTGATGGGTATAGGCTTCTTTTCATTTGTCACTGTGGAGATTTCATTAGTAATTTTATGAGCAATTCTTTCACCATTAATACTCGTTGCTTTACTGTCTAAATATTCTCTACAGTCATTCCTGGCTTTTCTTTTGACTTTACTATCAATACTGGAATACATAGCATGTTCTATCTTGTAATTTTGCATTACTTACTTGAATACTTTCAACTATCAATTTATGATTTTTTCTTCTTTTCTATAGTACCGCAAGTATCATTTGATATCCATGGTTTTCTCCTTCACTGGAAACAGACTGATAAATGTTCTTAACACCATACCATTCATCGCTAATCGCCTGCTCTTCTTCTCTTAGAGTCTATAAGACTGCAAAATGATTCCTGTTCGGTGCTTTCAGTTTCATTTTCAGTGTGGCTATTAGGAAGTGGTGATCACTACAAGTATCTACACTCGATAACCTCTCATATTTCTCAGAGTCCTCATTCTCTCTATATTGATGGCTATGTGATCTATTTGATTATTGTAGATGTCACAGGGTGAAGTCCTAGTGTATTTTTGTATGCACTTGTTCTGGAAAAGAGTACCTCCAATAACAAGATTGTTGATGAACAAAAACTTATTAATTGGGTTCTTTTTTTCATTTGCAACTTTGCTTAGAATTCTTTGCTGTGATCCTTCTGTTAGGGTTAATATGGTTTTCCCCATATTCCATCGGCTGCCTAGCAACTTGATATCGTTCCTGAAATTATTCTTAATTTTGCAATGTTTATTAGGATGCTAAGATTTTGAAGACCTGACACCACAAAAGTGGTAAACTCTTTCATGGTAGTGAGACTTAGGGGCATTCCAATCAGCATCTTTTATAACAGTAGCACAAGACTGAGCCCTTCTGAGTAGTAATTGATAGCAATGCGAGAGAGTTGTCATTTCAAATGGATCGTACGACGTGTAGATTACTCTATTTTCTGCAGAGCCTTTTTTGTAATGGAGTCTGGGAAATATATACCTTTCCATGACTCCTTTTTCTAGCCACATGGTTACAAAGGAGGCGAGTTCCACAGTCCTGTGCTGATGAAAATTTGGGAGTGAAGTTTTGGATATCCTTAAACACTAGTGATCCCTTGGCATTAAGCTCTGTGCTTTTGGAGAAAAGGTGTAGTTTCCTCTCTTTAAGGATTGTGTTTGAGAGAAGTTTCTTGCTGGTTGGTGCCAGCAATGACCATATCAAGTATGAAAGAAAAAGTTATGTTAGGTATATTTCTAAACAATTGCGTTGTGTGTTTGTTATTTGAAAATGAACTTAGAAAGTCAGGGAGTGTCAAAATATGTAAAGCTAACAGTTTTAGACCATATGCCTAATGGCAGCATTGTCATTATAGTCGGTAATGATTGAACTACATCAAAATGTGTGAATTCTATTGTAAGTGAAATTTATTTGCTTTAAATGGTAGTAACTGGGTCAGATTTAGTTACAGATATGCACAACTGTCATAGGTTTTTCATGGATTCGAACGTGTTTAATGGAAGTGGTGATTTTAATCTTAGCAGGATTGTGGCTGAAAAGACTGACTCTATCGGTGGTGAAAGTGTTAGAGAAGCTTACGATGTAACTGTTCAGAAAAGTGATGTAGACATAGTCGATGTCCTGGATTTAAGTAATAGTTACTGAGATGGTTTAGGCACCAACATTCTGAATACGGATGAGCTACTCCATTGGTAGAGAGAGTATGAGATACTGACTTGTATTTTTGAATATCAGTTTGATAATTATCCCAATAATATGTGTGTGGAAATCTTTTGTCATTATGTTTGCCCCATATCAGTTAGCAAAGAGATTATTGAACAATTAGTAATCCCTAGGAAGCTACGCAATTTACTTTTGAAATTAGTTTATGATGATCAAGGACTTTCAGGGGTAGATAAAACTCACGAGTGTCAAGTTGATGGTAATCCCAATGAAGTAATTCCCAGAGCTCCGTTAAATAATACTCCATCGGAGGGAGAGCCTTTTAAGAATATCGCAATTAATATAGGTAGACCTTCGCCTAGAAATAAGGGAGAGAAAGTAAGTGTTATAAACATTGAAGAGGCTGGCTGAGGAAAGGATTGCCAGTGATTTGAGCTCTCTGGATGCGTTGTAAATGTTATAGAGGATGTGCAGTGTACAAAGTGGTAGAGTAGCTCTGTAAACGTTGCAAAAGCTATGTAGTATGTGAAAAAAAAAGGTTTAAGAAGATCGTTTGTCTTAAGGAAGCATTTTAAACGTTATTGAGGCTGCCTGATCAAAGATCTCTCAATAATTTTAGTCTTTTCTAACTGTTGAACATAAAGGGTGTGCAATGAGTGCATGAAGGCCGTGTTATAACTAGTGAGTTCAGCCTTCAGGAAGCGTTGTATACTTTATGGAGTCTGTGCAGTGAGTATATGTGGTGTTGTAGTAAGTGATTTTATCCTTCTAGAAGCATTGTATTAACAATCACTTTCTATTAAAAATCTATTAACTATCTTTTAACAATCACGGGTACTCTAACCCATTACTGAGAAGCAATCTCAGTAAGATGCTGCAATGCAAAAACTATAGTTAAAAGCTTGTTGAGTTATTCTTAAATGTTTGGTCTAACCTGCTCACACAGAAGCAATGGAGATGTATATGTTAGACCTCGATAGGATCTTCCATTTGGATGAGAGTTGCTTGTCTACTGTTATGACGCCAATGAAGGTCTTATGTGAAAATGGTCAGCCTTTTGCCTCTCAGATATCCCGTGAAAGAAATTTAACAATGCCTTGTGTCGCTACCATGAATGTTTCAGGCCATTAGATCCATCCAGTATTTATAATTCCAAGAAAGAGAAGGAATGATTCTCTCATGCGAGGAACTATTGATCTGTCAAAAGAAATCCTGCATCAAAATTGATGGACGAATGGTGAGTGTTATCTTGAGACGCTTCAGTAGGTCAAAGAAAGGACCTCTTGCTGAATGGACATTAAAATAAAGATTGTCTCGTGAACATTCAGGATATTGAGTATGTGTTGCAGAAGGCCCTCATCATAGCGACATTGCCTACTCATACAATGGCTAAGATCCAGCCGTTGGATATGTCTGTCTTTCGGCCTTTTAAGAGTTTCTCCATCTTCTTCCTCTGATGAGGTCAGAATACCAACTCTGACTCTGGTTTTGGAGCTTACTCAGATTTCTCCCAGGGAACTATATCTTGGCAGCATACTGATGTTGGGCCCTCAACTTTGGGAATGACAACTACCAAGCTCTGATTCTACCTGCAGGAAGCCTTATAGCTCTTCAACAAAACTAGACTAGCTTATGTATTCCCGAGTCTGTCCGATCCTACACTAACGATTCTGGTCATCCTTAGGCAAGGGCCAAAAAAAATGGCAAGGCCTTTATACTGACAGAAACAAAAAAGAATCTCTTTCAGAATTCCGGCCCAATGGCTAAAAGAAGAAGAAGGCTTAATAGAAGCGGGAACATGTCAAGGAGAGAAAGCAGGGTATCACCGACAAAGATGATTATAATCCTGTTCCCCTTGATGAGTCTTCGCATTTCTTAGAGGACATGGGGGACAGTGCGGATGACTCCTACCCTTCAAAAAGAAAACCAGAGGTGAGGGACTTCCAATAGTTTTTTTCCCCTTCCCAAATAGGCTTGCCTCATTGTTTTCTTTTGATCTTTTGATTTCATAAATCAATTTATTCTAACCTACATTCAATAATTCATTTTATATTTCAAGTGAATGGATTTGTTATTGTTTTAGCCTACATTAATAGTTCAATTTATTTTTAAGTGAATTATTTCATACTAGTGGAGATGGATGAGGAAGATGTGTACAGCTCAGGAGATGCTGTTATGTATGTGGCTAAGAATTTTGCCATTAAGGAGGATGACCAGTTTGAGGAGTGAGGGGCAGCACAAAGAGGTAGACCAACAAAATTATAATACAAAAACCATTACCTCATTTCTGCATGAGATAGGACTAGCTCTGGAGCAGATAAGGAACTTCACATAGGTTTTCAACTCTTTGACATTTGAGTGATTTTGTTAGGCTTATTTTGCAGCACATGTAACCAACTCTTGAAAGGGCAAAAAAAAAAAAAAAAAAAAAAAAAAAAAAACATAAGAAATGGCTGTGTCTGATTATTAAACATTGTGCATCTTATTGCCAAGACAGCTTCACTTAAACTAGCCACTTTCTCTTTCAGGTTGACCCTATTCACGTAGCCTACGCTTGACTACAAACTTCACTGGCTCTTCATTACAGTAGACAAGTTATTTTTATCTTGTCAGGGCTGCACATGGACTCCTCCATTGCATTTTTATTAATCCTGAAGAATATCCTCCTTTCAGGGCTAATAGAATCCTGAAGAATTTTATCTTGCCAAGGAAATCCGAAACCAGGAGAGTGTCATCCTGTCACGGCTGACAAAATCCTCAAGAATGTCATCCTGTCAAGGCTGACAGAATCCTGAAGAATGTCATTCTTTTCGGGCTGCCCGAGTTTATAAGAATGTCATCCTGTCTGTAATGCTAGAATACTGAAGAATGTCCTCCTGATAGTGCTGCCAGAATCCAGGCGAATGTCATCTGGTCAGGGCTGCCAGAAACCTCAAGAATAACATCTAGTCAGGCCTGCTAGAATCCTGAAGAATGAACATCCTGTCAAGGCTGTGAGAATTCTGAAGAATGTCATCCTGTCAGGGCTGCTAAAATCCTGAAGAATGTCATCTTGGCAGGGCTGCCAGAGTCCTCAAGAATGTCATCCTGTCAGGGCTGACAGAATTCTGATGAATGCCCTCCTGTCAGAGCTGCCAGAATCCTGAAGAATGTCTTCCTGACAAAGCTCCTAGAATCCTGAAGAATATCCTGACAGTGCTGCCAGAATCCTGGAGAATATCATTCTGTCAGGGGTGTCAGAAAATCGAAAAAAGCCATCCGTTCAGAACAGCTTGAACCCAGAAATCTTATCCTGTCAGGGCAGCATGAATCCTGGAGAGGGTAATCCTGTCACAGTATCAGAAACCCCGAAGAATTTCCTCCTTTCATTGCTGCCAGAATCTCGAAGAATATCATTCTGTCAGGTCTACCAGGATCCTAAAGAATATAACTTTTTCAGGGTTGCATCATAAGGGGCAGGTCCCCTTCAAGGCTGTGACAGCATAGGTTAAGGTTCAATGATATCCATAGGGTTAAGGTATAAGTTTTCTACAAGCTAGTCCAAAGTTAAAGTAAGATGAAATTCCTTTTTCCATACATAACATTATTTTTTAAAATGTATTATTTTCGGTTAAATAAATGTCAGTTTGTATGTGATAATCTTATTTAACCACGTGTTTTTGTTGAAGGATTTACATGGGTTCAAATTGAAGGGTATGTGTAGTCCTCATATAAAGTACATCTCTTCCCTGGGTGGGACGGCCCATATATTTTTTTCCTTTTTCCATAAAAAAAATATAACAACTTGAGTTTCTTGGGATCATACCAAACAGAATCATATCTTAGACTTTATTTTCATGATTATGTTTGTCCAATAAGTCTAGATATTAATTGAAAAAAATTCTCTAATACTACTGAATTGACACCACCTCTACCAAAACCTTTACGGAGACGAGCTAGTAAAACATCCACTGCAGAACTCCGTTTTTTAGTTATGATCCTATAATAAAGTTGTTTTTTTTTTCATTACAAAATGAAGCCAGAAGATTAATAAAGGAAGTTTTAAATGGTATTGATATTATGACGTGTATTTAGAGGACCTTCTTTTGTTTTCAAAAACTAAAGTCCCGGCAGCCTTTGGAAAAGCAAACCTTGCTTAAAATCTAAAGAAATGCTTATTTGGGAAAACTACCCCGTCTTTAGGTGATAAAGTAGATATCGGAAAGATTTGCTATCATTAGCTTCCCAGTCCTAACAATAAATATTTCCATAGATTTGTGCAAAACTTTTCAGATATAGGTGCTTCAATAACTAATCTTTTTAGAAAGGGATATGGTTTGGTATTCAATGAGGGGTATGTAGAAGCTTTCCATATATTCAAGGCCGTATTGCTTTAAGAGCCAATATTATTGTTACAAGAAGTGAAACGGACGAAGCACCCACTCTCGTATTATTCAAAGAAACTAAATAAAACTCAGCAAAACCATTCAGATATTGATAAGGAATTGTTCAGGTTTGGTTTAGCCTTGCAACACCTTAAGATTTATATACGTAATAGTCCTGTATTAACTCTGTATACAGATCATAATCTGTTAATTTATTTGAAGATATTTAGGAATAGGATTAAAGGGGTCATTCATTCGGGATTAGGATTACAAGATTATAAACAGAAGATAATTCTTATTAAATGGAAGATTAATGTCACAGCTGAGAGCCTTTCTTGAAATGTTTTAGAATAATAAAATCCTTCTTTTTTCCCCACATCAATGAATTAAAGGTTTTTCTGTAACACGTGTTGTGTGAGTGGAGTGTGAAAGAATTATTTACTGTTATTAGGTTGGCGCATGATGCACAGTTGTTCCTCAGTTCAGTGATAAATCTTTGATTTTTTCTTGGCTAAACTTTAAGAAGAAAAATATGTATAGTGTTTTCTATTTTTTTTTTGGGGGGGTGGGGGTGGTGGATTCCATATTATTGAAGAAATATATTATCAAAACAGGCAAAAAGCAAAATGAGATTCAAGTACCGTAGAGTTTGGCCAAAGCAGTCAACACCTCGCTGCTGTCAGCATTTTCCTAAAAAACCAAGTCTTGATGAACAAGGCTTGTCCCAAGATGTCATCGCTTTAATCAGTAGAGAGAAGTTTTTTGAGAAACAGCCTCGAGATATTTCAATGTTTATGAAAAATGTCATCACAAGTTGACACCTACAGAGCTTTTATTATGGCAAA
>NC_090727.1:24681389-24685420 GCF_036898095.1 Palaemon carinicauda | reverse complement strand
AAAATCGAAATGGAAATTAGAAATAGTGATGGTTGTCCAATACAAGAAATTATTCCAAAGAAAGACCATGGAGTATCCATGTTCTTCTTGTGGCCGTGAAGTGAGGGCACAGCAGCAAGCCTTCCTTTGTGATGAGTGCGACCTTTGGTGCCACAGAACCTGCGGCACCAACATCACACAAAAAGAATATAGGGCAATCACAAAAAATATCAAACAAGGTCACGATTTTGATTGGATTTGCCCTTCTTGCCAATCTAAGGTTAGTACGATATTTTATTTGCAAGTATGAAATATTTCTGAAAATGTCAAGGACCGGGCATAGCCCAGCCCTTTAGCTTAGTACTTGAATAAAATAAATGTGCTTATTTAATCATAAAATCCCTTTCCTTTTTTTTACATAAAATAATTTTTTTCAGCTTGTGGCCGTTGGTGTGGAACCTATCTATGTGTTGACTTTAGAAGAGGAAGAAAGAGACGAATATGAAGAGGAGTTGGAAGGAGCCGTTGGTTGTGAAACTATTGAAGTGCTGCCTATTGAAGAATATGATGAGGAGTTGGAAGGAGCCGTTGGTTGGGAAACTATTGAAGTGCTGCCTATTGAAGAATATGAAGAGGAAGAAGATATAGTTATATTTGGTGGCGAGGTTAGTATTATTTATGTTAATGCTGCTATAAAGTGTTTTCATCTTGATGCATAATTTTTTTATAATAATTTTTTTTTATTTTTTTTATTTATTTTTTGTTGTTGTTTTTTTTCAGGTTGTGGATGACGAAGATGAAGTTCAGAATGAAGCCGAGTGCTCTGAAATTGTTTTGCCCCCCTTAGAAGTCCCCATTAATGTCCAAGAAATTTCTATCGATGATGGCATCCCACAATCAGAAGTGCCGCCAGAAGAAATCATCTACAAAAAAAACAAATACTGGGCGAGATGGAGCTCTGCAAGTAGTGGACTCTCGTGGGTATATAGAAAGTCATAATATGCTTATTTTTATGATATATTTATATATTATGATATATATATATATATATATATATATATTTTAATACTCATTTGGAATGGCTTTACCTTTCAGCTACACCTATAACAAAAAGAGGACCACACAGAAGGGGAAGGTTTGGTGGCAGTGTAGCTTACGGAGTAAAACAGTAATATGCAATGCCCAGGTTGCAGAAAACACTGATGGCAGTTTTCAACGTAAAGGTCCCGACCATACTCATGCTGGAAAACCAGGTGCAATGCAGAATTTGGAGGCCTTAGAAAAAGGCTTGAAACTTGCCAAGGAAGATTACACCAAGTCTGGCCTTTCCATAGCTGAGCAGGTCCAAAGAGGTTAGTAAATAAGTATTTTTATCAAATATTCATATATATTCATATATAATTATGTATTAAGAAAAATATTTACTAAATATTATTATTGTCTTCTCAGACATAGGGTACAGTGGTCCTGGGATGACTAACCCTCAGTATTTGGCCAGGACATTAAATAGGCATCGAGCAAAGAGCCGCCCCAAACATCCTCGCTCGTTGGATGATTTGGTTATCCAAGATGAACACATGCCAGCTATCCTTCATTCTACTGATTTTTGGATTAATGGCAGGCGGCACATCATGTTGTATAGCGACAACCAGCTACACTTGCTGCAAAATGCTCGTGTATGGTATGTCGACGGTACGTATAAGGTAAGTTGCGAAAAAATTTTGAGTTTGCTAAAATGGATAAAAATATATATAAAAATACAAAAATTTAAGCCAATGTTAATCTTGTAATTTTCCTTTTTTTTTTAGCTGGTTCGTGAACCTTTTAAACAACTCTACTCAATTCATGCATATGTCCGCTCGGGGGAGTGTGTTAAGCAAGTGCCTCTTTTATTTTGTGTGATGTCAGGCAGCAGGACAGTAGACTACAGGGCTCTTATTCAATCTATACGTGAAGAAGTCCAAGAACTCAAAGTTGAAGAGGTCATGGCTGATTTTGAAAAGACTGTCTGGTCTGCTTTCCGCAAAGGTAATTAAAGTTTCATTGCATGTGGCAAATCGTTTTATGCTGCACTATTATATTACTATAAATGATATTATATTGTACTAATATATCATTATTATTATTTCCCACTAGAGCTGCCTGACATTACCATGAAAGGCTGCTGTTTCCATTACACCCAAGCTATATGGAGAAAGGCACAGGCAGTAGGAATGCAAAAGCTATATAAGGATGATAGGGCCACTCGAAGTTTCGTCCAAAAACTTATGGCACTGCCACTGTTACCGGCTGAACACATTGTGTAAGTCATATTACATTGCATATTTATTCATAAATTCATCCATTTATAATATATCTACTATGCATTTATGCAATTATCTAACTAATTTCTTGTTTTCCTTAACAGACCAATTTTCGAGCACCTGCTAGAAAATTCGACAACAACAGCACCCATGAAGGAATTGGCTTCATATGTAAAGAAAAACTGGATAGAGAGCTCTGTTTGGCCCCCCGAGACTTGGTAAATATATTTTCATTGAATTAGTTTTATTTCTGAGGAATGTTTGCTGAGATAGTGATTCTAGATATAAGGTTCAAATTTATGATTTTTTAAATCATGATTGTGTTATAGAGATATTTACTTTAATTCAAGCGAAACACCCAAATGTCTACCGACCTGTTTTCTCTCTTAGTTATTTCAATGTTTTTTTTTCTTTCATAATCAATTACAGGTCAGTGTTTTACCGTCCAGTTAGGACGAATAATACAGTGGAAGGATGGCATGGTCGCTTGAACAGACGGGCAAACCAAAGTGGGTTGCATCTCTATAGATTGTTTGAGGTTCTTGGGGATGAAGCAAAAAATGTCGACTCCAGTCTCTCCCTATTGCGAGAGGGGAGGATTATGCGATGCCAACGCAACCAGTATAAGTAAGTTATTTTTTATAAGTTATTTTTCAAATTCAAATATATTCATAGATTTTTTTCTTATTCGTTGCAACAAGCATAAATGAAAAATCAGAAATAATTACTTTTTTTCTTCAAATTTCAGGAATGTCCATCGTAAGCTGTTCGCGGCCTGGGATGAATACGTACGTCACCAGGACTATACTTTGACCCAGGGACTCTCTCTCCTCCGTAGGGTGATGGGGCTCTACACTCCTATGGAGATGTGATGTGATTTTTTTTTATTATAGGCCTATTTTGCTATTTCAATTTGTCGAAATAAATTTACTCAAATCCTTTATTGTTTCAAGTAGCCCTTTTTCTAAGTTAAAAATGTCACCATATGATATCTAAGGTAATTTCTATGATGGGCTATCTACAATCAGTGTTAAAAAGTAAACATCACGGCCACACAGGAGCAGGTTGTAAGCAAGTGTTCAAAAAATTTGAATAGTTAGATCGCCCCATATTACCATGAAATGTTAAGTTCATTCGCCCCATATTGAAAAAAAAGCGTAAGTTAGTTCGCCCCAGTTTGATTTTGGAAAAAGTTAGTTCCCCCTAGTGGGGCGAAATTGAAATGGTGCGAAATAACTTGACACCGATAAAGTGAAGTGACTATTGAAGGGACCATCCCATCATATTAGTTGAAGCAGTAATACTTGCAACTAAAGCAGGTATAAAAAAAAAATAAACATTTCGATCAGAGGATGAAGTTTTGGCCAAGATTAGCTCACCAAGGAACTTCTCATTTCACTTAGATTTAAAATTCTAGACGATTCCACAAAGAGGGAATAATAACCACAATTAAATTATTTGGTCATCACATGTTTTGGTCATATGAAACTAAATTATCGTCTAAACTTATTTGGTTTAATCAACTATTTACTTAAATGAACCTTTCTAACTTCGCTAACCGTTGATTTAGTACCTCCTCCTAAAGACGGGTTTATATCAACGTATATATTAGCAAATCATAAACGTCAGTATTCCATCATAATGGCTCGAATACTGTACACTGAGCCGTGTCAATACTCAAATCCGTTCAAGAGGGAAAAATGATATATATAGCTACAAGCAAATAAAAACTATAAAAATCCCTATCCT
>NC_090727.1:24663889-24668889 GCF_036898095.1 Palaemon carinicauda | reverse complement strand
CTGGTGGGCTCCCCACCCTAGGCTGGAGGCGTCCGTGAACAGGAGAAACTCGGGGGGACAGGACCCGAGGGGCATCCCCTTGAGGGAGTTCGACCGGCATCTCCACCAATTCAAGGCTGCTTTCGTGTCCGGGAGGACTGGGATCGATGTTTTCTGAGAGCCTGTCTGGGACCATAGAGCCTTGAGGTTCCATTGTACGGGTCTGAGCCGTAACTTCCCTTGGGGGACTAGCTTCTCTAATGAGACCAGATGGCCTATCAGCCTCTGCCAGTCTTTCGCTTTCCTGGGAAGCCCCGACAGGAACGGCTGAATGATCTTGACGAGGTTCTGTATCCTGTCTTCCGAGGGGAAGGCCTTCCCCTGCACGGTGTCCGTCATCCCCAAGTACCCCATTTTGTTGGATGGCGTTAGGTTCGATTTGTCCAGGTTGATAATGATTCCCAGACTCCTGCAGAAACGGAGGAGGTCCTTTCCTTGCTCTTCCAAGAGGGCCTTTGAACTGGAAAGGAGCAACCAGTCGTCCAGGTACCTGATGAGGCGGATACCTCGTTCGTGAGCCCATACTGAGACTGTCGCGAAGACCCTCGTGAACACCTGAGGGGCCGTCGACAGTCCGAAGCAGAGGGTCCGGAACTGCAGGATCTGGGAGCCCCATTTTACCCGGAGGAACTTCCGACTCGACGGGTGGACCGGAATTTGGAAGTACGCGTCCTTGAGGTCGACCGTCATCATAAAATCTTTCTCCCTCAAGGACATCAGGACGGATTTTGGGGTGTTCATCTTGAAGTCCGTCTTCTTGACGAACCTGTTGAGGGCCGACAGGTCTATCACCGGTCTCCACCCCCCCGTTGCTTTCTCCACCAGGAACAGGCGGCTGTAGAAGCCTGGCCCTGGGAGAAGGACTTCTTCCATGGCTCCCTTTTCCAACATGGAGGAAACTTCTTTTTGCAGGGTAGCCCTTTTCAACGGGTCCCTGGGAGCTAACCATTCTGTTTGGGTGGCTGGAATAAGAGGGGGTGAGTCCGCTATGAAGGGGATCCTGTAGCCTTCTTTCAGGACGGACACCGTCCAAACATCCGCCCCATACGTTTTCCATGCTTGCCAATAGGGTCTGAGGCATCCCCCAACCCGAGGCTTGGGCGGGAGTAGGGGGCCTCTCCCTCTACCTTCTCCTAGAGGGGCGGCCTGATCTGCCCCTCTTCGAGGCGGAGTAACCCGACCTGAAGGAGCTGGCAGAAGCTGTAGCTCCCCTGCGGGAGGGCTGAGGAGTTGATGTCCAGGAAGAGGCGGGGGCGTCCCTCCTCGAAGAGCTGGGGACAGCCTGAGGGGTCACGGCACTATCCGAGACCGACCTCCTATAAGGAGGCCTCCTGGAGGATGTTTGCTTAGGGACGTTGGTTTCTCTCCTCTTGGACACCTTCTCCATCAGCACTTCTAATTCCTTTAACGGAAACAGGGACTCGCCCCCTAGGGGTAGGGTGCGAATCACTCGCGCCTGTCTGTCTGGGATTTTCCTTGACACTTTGGAAAGCACTGTGTCCCTCTTCCGGAAGACCCAGTTGGCCGTCAAGGAGAGTGCCTGATACGCCATAAATTTGAGAGCTTTCCCCCCGGAGGTGATAAGGTCTGACAGGAGACCTTGTTGTTCCGGGTCGACGGGGTCTGTGGAGGCCTGTACATTAACTAACGTGGAGGCCCACCAGTCCAGCCATGAAGAGACGTTAATCATGTCCCTCGACATCTCCTTCATCATGCCTGCTTCAGAGGCCGAGAAGGACACAGGGGCTGAGCTGGCCCTTTCGTCCGAGCCGCCTTGTCCTAGGATATCCACGGCTGAGTCCACTCTACAGGGGCCTGGGCGTCGCCCTTCCGGGATATAAACTTTGGCCTGTAGTTTAAGACCCTGGAGGAGTTTGGAGGAACTCTGGGACCTGGGGGCCTCCGCAGTGCTGGCCACCAAGTTGTCGATGTACTCCTGGCCGAGTACTAGGTCTGGGGCGAGAGGCAGGGCCAGAGAGGACTTCGGAAGGACGTCCCGGTGCGTGTATCTCAAGAGGCTCGACCTCCAGGTATTCACCTTCGTCGCCTCGGGTTCCGGAATCCCATGGGTCCTTCTGACGAGGCCTACCACTCTTCTGTAGGCGGAGTCCTCCGACGGGGAAACCTCGCCTCCGTCGACCGAGGCATCGGCTTGGCTGAGGGGAGCCGTGCTTGGGTGGTAAACTGGCCGCTCCCTACTAGGTCCCAGGGAGGCCGTCCCGCAACCGTAGGGCGCACCGTACACGGTTGGGTCTCGCCGTGTGGCGGGTGCCACCGACCCCTGGAGGCCTTTCGACTGGCCCAAGGCTCTGGACGCGGAGGACACGGTCCCGGTGGGAAGACCCGACCCCGGCAACCGGTCCTTCCCGCTCGACGTCCTACCCAGCTGGGCTGGTTCGGTCGGGCTGTCTTCTCGGAAGCGCGCTTCCTCCCGCCGGGCGGGGTGAACCGAAGGCCTCGAGGACTTGTGCCTGAGAGAGAGGTCCTTCTTGCGTGGCCGGTCGAGCGGTTCCAAGTTGTATGTAGGCAGTGACAACTTGGAGGCTCGATCACTGGACCGAGAGTCTGGAGAGCGGTGCTTCCTGGATTCTCCTGGGGGCACGTAGAACCATTCGCCGCCGCCAGGAGAGACCTCCCTCTTGAACTTACGGGAGTGAGAGCGTGGGCGCCTCCTACTGTGCCGCGACCTCGACCTGGAGCAGGAACGATCACTATCGGTCCGCGCTCTCTTACGGTGCCGTTTCTCCCTGCGTTCTCCCCCGGAAGATGAGTCTGCTTCCGAAGAGTCCGAGGGTGCCACGTTCCTCACGTAACGACTGCTAGAGTGATGCGCAGGGGAGGCCCTTCGCCGTCGACCGTCCGAGACAGGGTGCTGGAGAAAGTCCTCGGGAACTGCTGTGGATACCGAGGGTACCGAGTCCACTCTGTCCCTGCTAGAAGGCCATGGACCCAGGGATACGTCCATCCTTAGCAGTGACCTCCCTGGAGTCTTCGGTAACTTCCACCCGAAGGCGTCGCTACTCGGGCGACGAATTCTCGAGTGGCTCTCTTCTGGCGGGGGGGAACCCGACGCACCGGCCCACGAGGGCGGGGGGGAGACTGAGATCGCCACACTGCCCCATACCGGGTCTTCTGAGGAAGCGTGATCTCCTGCCACGTGGCCCGATCCGCCCGAAACACTCGCGGCCCTTCCGTTTACTCCCGAGGGGCCAGCCCTTGGTTCCTCCCTCACACTGGGTTCACTTGGGAGGACACTATGGCTAACAATCACACTGGGGGCTTGATGGCCACTCCTCTGCGAAGGAGACGAAGAGGCCGAGGCTTCGTCGGACCGATCACTGACCGACTGTAAGGAGGACACGCCACTCACTTTCTTGGGGGAACGCTTAGACGACTTCTTTTTCTTTGTACCATACCGTACCCACTGAATGCCGTCCCAACTCACGCACTCGGAACATGTGTCCGAGGAGGAACAAACTTTACCCCTGCACGTGGAACAAAGGGAATGCGGGTCCACTTCTGGTTTAGAGAGGAAAGCCCCACACGACTTTCCTGCTCTAGGACCAGGACAACGACGCACGTTCTCCATCGTTCGCACACGAAGGTCAACACTAACGAGTTACAGAAAACCCTGGATAACACAAGGGGAACGGACTGAGGACACTTTGCGAAAACGCACTATCGCAGAAAAAACACAAGTCCGTACACTGGGAACACGTGGGATCACAACGCGCCAAAGGATCGAGAGTTTAAGCGAGAGAGTGAGATGCTTCGTATCTCACGACCAAGGACTTAATGAGATCCTGACCCGGGAAAAGCAGTGACCTGCCCTAATCCGGGCCGCAGGAATTATCCTGGCGGCGGGGGTAGGAACTATCGGGAGCGAGATAGGGGGGGTAGCGCGGGAAATCTTGGTCGAGTTTGAGAGAGGGTCAAGGACCCTCCGAAGAGGTAATTCGAGGTAAAGTATTCGTGTCGGAACAAATATATATATATATATATATATATATATATATATATATATATATATATATATATATATATTGTGTGTATATATATATGTGTATATATATATATATATATATATATATATATATATATATATATATATATATATATATATATATATATATATATATATATAATCATCCATTAATAGTTCCACTGTAAGACAAAAGCCTCAAACATGTCCTTCAATTGTCTTCTGTTTACGGTCTTCCTAGAGACGCATTCTGTTACTCTGAATGTCCACCTATTATCTGTTATTCTCATTATATGTCTTGTCACGCCCATTTCTGTTTCTTACATGTTATTAGAATATCTACTTTAGTTTGCTCTCGTATCCATGTTGCTCTTTTCCTGTCTCTTAGTGTTATTCCCATAATTCATCTTTCCATAGCTCTTTGAGCCGTAACTAGCTTATGTCATAAGGGTTTAACATAGCTCAAAGTTTCTAATGCTTAATTTAATGTTGGTAGGGACCATCTGATCAAATACTTTTCTGTTCAGAAAAAGTGGCAATTTACTTTTCATAATCCCATTTTGTTTACCAAAAGCTCACAATCCAATGCTTAAGTATCAAGCTCAGGTCCTTGGGAAACACTTATTAACCTTATTAACTGTCCTTCGTGGGCTAAATATATTCATTAACAATATCTACAGGTTCGTCCATTAACCCTACACTTAAAAAAAACCGTAATTCTAATCGGAAATTCTCCGTAAAAATACGTATTTCAGTAAATACAGGGGACCGTAATTTTTACCCTACCTTTTATTACCTTTTACAGGTTGGTGACCGTAATATCATTCCTTAACGTCAATATATCCGTTTTTTCAAACAGTAAATCTCTGTCAACATATAATCCACTTTTATTTCCACTACTCTATATGGCAAATTTTTAATAATGTACCATTATTTGTTGTCTGCATTAAAAATTCTCTTAGGTTTACTCATGATCTTT
>NC_090727.1:24656389-24658889 GCF_036898095.1 Palaemon carinicauda | reverse complement strand
TCAAACCAAACAGAAAACGATTAAAATAAAAAATTATTGGTTAATGATGAAACTTTTTACTTCACAAGTGCTATATGAATAAAAAAATTCTTAGATCATAATAAAATTCAGTTTCCCGTCAGAGAATTGATGAAAACGATTCTGTTAAATAGTATTATTATATAAAAACAGAAGTAACACAATGAATGGAGAAATCGATGATCATAATGATAAATATAGAGATAAATTGAAGCTTTTTCTTCACGGTTACATAGCACTCACTCCTGCTTCTAGAGAGAGAGAGAGAGAGAGAGAGAGAGAGAGAGAGAGAGAGAGAGAGAGAGAGAGAGAGTCGAAAGCAAAGTCAAAATTTTATTCTATTATAAAATTTTCACTCTGCTACACACCAATATAAATATTTGCTAAAGATCTATAAATAATGCATTGTAGAAATCTTGATATATATATATATATATATATATATATATATATATATATATATATATATACATATATATATATATATATATATATATATATATATATATATATATATATGTGTGTGTGTGTGTGTGTGTGTCTGTGTGTGTGCGTGCGCGCGCTCGCAATTTAACTGAAATTTTGAAAATTGCCCGTCTCCTTTTCAATAATACAGTACCAACATTTAAACTTTTCTGATTTAAAAAAGTAGTTTATTCCAGCAAGATGAGCCCCTTATTGCCATTGAACGTGCACCTGAATTAGTTCGAAAGATGTCTACAAATAGATTTAAATTTTGTCATTTCAAAATATTCCTACTATTACCAACTGTAGAAAATGTGTATAGCCAGTTGAGATATTCTTTTCCAAGCCTTTAAAAATAAACATACAAACATCGCCTTTTAATCTTGTCCACTTTAACTACTGAAGGGTTGGTGTGATGTGGTCATTTTTTTACCATAATGACATACTCTACCTGCAAAGTTTTGGAGTTTTGAGCTTTATAACCATTATTTATCCCCCATATTTTGATACAGTATAGTTGATTACACTCAAGATCAGAGTTTCTACAATCAGAGCCCGAGTAGTATCATCAAATTGTTCTTTCACGCTTCTTACTTGGGCTACATTAGAATGCCACTCGCTTTCCTACTGAGCTCGTCAAAGTGGGAACTGAATGTCATATAACTGTCCATGTGTACACCTAGATTTTTCACATGCTGTCTCATATTTATTTCTTCATCACATTTTATTATGACGTCATCGGGAATTTTACTAACATACAGTTATGTACCCACAAAAATGCATTGTATTTTGGGGGCCTTTAACAATAGAACTTTTCTTTGAAAGTATTCCTTAATTTCGAGTAATATCAATTTTAATTAAGGCATCCAGATTTTCTTTATGATCCTCCAAAATAGCTTGGGTGTCATCAGCGTATTGAATTAAAAGGAAGTTTTCTATATATTTAACCATATTATTAATGTAAACTAAAAACAGAATTGATCCCAGGACAGTTTTCTGTCCCAATTACCACGAGGGAATTAAGGAGAGCCAGTGCACCTTGGATTGACGATGATCTCAGAAAAGGTATAATTGAAAGCTTTTATATAAGTGTGTTAAATATAACATCTGTTAATCTGACGTTTCCCTGAAACATAAGTGTCGTTTGGCATAAATATGTCAATTGCGAAATTACTTGAGCATTCTTGAGTTGGCCGTTTATGAAGAGTAGCATTGGTTAAAAGGTATAAAAAAACCACCTGTGTTATTCTAAATTAAGGAAATCTCACACAACCGTAAAGATCTTTATCCTAGAGTCCTATCTGACCTCCTGGGTCGTTTAGAGACGATGGTCAGTTATCCTGTGAGGTATTTACAGCCTCCCTTCAGTCTGTCAGGATTAACGGATGGTAAATTAAAGAATTTGTCTTAAAGAGCTCAACCGCTCACTAATTCCTAAGGCATTTGAAAGGATTATTAACCTTTCCATTTTATGGGATCATCGAGTCTGAGCAGGTTTAGCGACGAGGAGACACGTGTTGCTGCTAAATTGGGTAAGGAATTATCGCTTTATCATCAATTTTGAGAGTTGATTGACGGGATGATATCTCAGAAACTAAATAAATTTCATTTATGTAGGATACTGTATGTACCGATATATGTATATATATATATATACTGTATATATATAAATATAAATATATATATATATATATATATATATATATATATATATATATATATACATGCATATATATATATATACATGTATATATATATATATATATATATATATATATATATATATATATATATACATGTATATATATACATGTATATATATATATATATATATATATATATATATATATATATATGTATATATATACATGTATATATATACATATATATATATATATATATATATATATATATATACGTATATATATACATATATATATATGTATATATATATATATATATATATATATATATATATATATAATGTATGTGTGTATATATATATATATATATATAT
>NC_090727.1:24616389-24651389 GCF_036898095.1 Palaemon carinicauda | reverse complement strand
AGGTTTCGACCAATCAGGGATGTTTGGCACAAGATGGAAGGTTGGCTTAAATGGAGCTTTCGCGGCTCACTTCAGGCAGTCTCCTCTTGGATCTTGCTCGTCATCGGTACCTAAACCGTGGTCATCAGTGTGGAATCAAAATGGCCCCATCTCGTAAGAATTCGCGGAGGGAGAGCGAGAAAGAGAATGTGATGCCCAACGTTAGAGTAACAAGGTCAGCGACGATATCGAATCTTTCTCGTGAGGAGAGTGACTCTGATGCGAGCAGAAAGACCATATTAAAGAAGAAATCTCCTTCAATTCAACATTGCAGCCCCAACGACTCTACCAAAGACGTGAGAATCACAAGAGCCATGAAAAGGCGTCGATCGTCGCTGGATTTTTCAGCCGAAGGAAATGGCAACGCAAAGAAGATAAAAAAGGGATGTTTATCATTTGCGCAGCTTCTAGAAACAGGAGGGCACGTCCAAGACAATGTCTCCAAGCTGACGATCACCGAATTTGGAGGTTCTCCCCGACTAGAAAGCACTCAGCAGCAGTTCAATTCCATGGCACCCAACGGCCATCTGATGAAGAGCGACACGACCTCTACTGCTTACATTCCAGAAGTTCTACCTCGTTGCGAAGAAAGAAGAAGGAAGACGAAGAGATACTCCAACCGCAAGTCGACCCTTAAAGTTTGCAAGAAGCCAGAAGAAGAAGAAACAACAGCCAACATTCCAGAGGCACCAGAAAGCATGGCACGAATTATTGAAGCTTCAAATATGCCACATGAAAGGGTCACCGGGGATCTCCCCCCTAGTGATGATATCCCAGGTACAAGAGAAGGTACATCAAGAACTGTAGAGGTTACAAAGGCAACAAAGGAGTGGCGCCCCAGATTTCTTCCACCTGCCGAGGCTACGCCAGATATCACTGCGCCAGGATGCTCTACTAAGCTACGCCAAAGTGGCTTTCATTTCTATATAAATTTTTCGCCCATTCAAATCTACAAGAAGTTAGACTTATTCAAGAGTAGTAAGATTTTACACTGCCGTTAGAATATCTTTTTTAATGCTAAAGATTTTTTGCTATATGTATAACATGTTTCCAAGTATATCGATACTATGCCAGTCGCTGTAAAATGTTTTGTGCCAGTAGGCTTACTTTTGCAATGTCAATGTTTTATGATAGAATAAAGCATTCTGAAAATGTTTTTGATGTTTGGAGTATCCTGTCATGATGAAATATAAATATTATCAACAAAAACAAAACATGTTCATGCTAAATCTAATGTTGGGTATTATTCGAAACGCGTAAAATTGAAAAATACCAACGTGAACCTTGATGAAGCCTTCGAATTATAAAATAAAAAAATGTAAAAAGAAAAAAAGAAAAAAGGAAAGGCTGAAATATGAATGAGGGAAAGAAAAAACCAAATTTATTGAGACATGTCAATATGGCAATTTGTTGTTGATACATCTTCCTAAACCTCTTGATGACATTTCAAATGAATTCTTTCCCAAATAATACAATTATAAACTTTAAAAAGATTTAATATTTCTGAAAACACTTTGGTGCATTCACTCGAACATGCGTGAAAATAAGATTTTTAATCCCTTTGAATTTCTATTGGTTTCGTTATGTGATGAAAAAAAATTATTTACAACAACCACGTTCCAAGGAGGCGGCCTCACTTCCGACAGGGGGCAGGTGAGCTCATAGCTACGTATGAGTAAAGAGAGTTCTAGCAATGAAGAAATATCCACGCCCTTCAGTCTGAAGGCCAAGCTTAAGGCTGAGCGATAGCCTTTCACTGCCGAGACAGAAAGGCGCATTTCTTCCCACAGATAAACGAGGAAGTCCGCTATTGCTGGAATAGTGGCATCGAGTGGAGAGATACCCCTTTCACAACACCAACCACAAAAGACTCTCCACTTTGCTTGGTAGACTCCCTCAGAGGACCTTCGCAGGTGCCAAGACATTCACTCCGCAACCTGTTGCGAAAAGCCTCTCTCCGCGAGGAGACGCTGGATAGTCTCCAGGCGTGAAGCCGAAGCGAGGCTACGGCCCTGTGAGGGACGCCGGAGTGGGGTTGTCTGAGAAGCTCGTATCGTGGAGGAAGCTCCCTCGGGAGCTCCGTCAGGAGCTGCAGAAGGTCCGGAAACCATTCCGCGTGATGCCATAGCGGAGCTACCAGAGTCATCGAACAGTTGACCGATAGTCTGGTCCTGTTGAGCACCCTTCTCATCAGACAGAACAGTGGGAAGGCGTACACGTTGATGTTGTCCCACCGTTGCTGGAAAGCATCTTGCCAGAGTGCCTTGGGGTCCGGGACTGGGAAGCAGTACAGGGGCAGCTTGAAGTTCAAAGCTGTCGCGAACAAGTGCACAGTCGGGGAACCCCACAAAGTCAGGACTTTGTTGGCTATCTGAGGATCCAAAGACCACTCGGTACTCACTATCTGCGAGGCCCTGCTCAGACTGTCGGCGAGCACATTCCTCTTGCCAGGAATGAAGCGAGCTGATAGTGTTATCGAGTGGATTTCGGTCCACCTCAGAGTCTCTACTGCAAGATGGGATAGCTGCTGCGAAAAAGTGCCTCCCTGCTTGTTGATATAAGCCACTACCGTGGTGTTGTCGCTCATCACCACCACGGAGTGACCCTCCAGGGACCGTTGGAACTGCTCAAGAGCTAGAAAGACGGCCTTCAATTCTAGCAGGTTGATGTGTAGGCACTTTTCTGATTCTGACCAAAGGCCTGAGGCCCTCTGGTTCAGAACGTGCGCCCCCCACCCTTCTTTTGACGCGTCCGAAAACAGAGTCAATTCCGGGGGGAGGATGAGATCAGAATGTCCGGGGAATCAGATCCTTGATCCCACCGGGACTTGAGCCGCCATTGAAGGGATCTCATCCTGAGGCGGCTGTTTGGAACCAAACGACCCAGGGAGGATAGGTGACCTAAGAGACGCAACCACAATTGGGCGGGGAGTTCTTCTCGCCTGAGGAAGGGTTCCGCCACCCTCCTCAGCCTTGCTATCCGGTCGTCTGATGGAAAGGCTTTGTGGAGATTGGTGTCTATTAGCATGCCTAGATAAACCAGTCGTTGGGACGGCTGCAGAGAAGACTTCTCGAGGTTTACCACGATCCCCAGATCCTGGTAAAGATCCAGAAGCCTGTCTCGGTGCCGAAGAAGGGTCGACTCCGAGTCTGTTAGGATCAGCCAATCGTCCAGATAACGAAGGAGACGAATGCCGTTCCTATGCGCCCAAGATGAAATCAGGGTGAACACTCTGGTGAACACCAGAGGAGCTGTGGAGAGACCGAAACACAGCACCTTGAACTGGTAGATCTTGTCGTCTAGGCAAAATCTCAGGTACTTCCTGGAAGACGGATGGATTAGGATCTGGAAGTACGCGTCCTTTAGATCCAGTGTGCACATGAAGTCTTGTGGTCTCACCGCAAATCTGACCGTGTCTGCTGTCTCCATGCTGAACCGGGTTTGCTTGACAAACCCGTTCAGAGCTGAGAGGTCGATGACAGGTCTCCAGCCTCCAGTAGCCTTCTTTACAAGAGAGTCGACTGAAGAAGCCTGGGGAGCCGTCGACGACCTCCTGGAGAGCACCCTTCTCGAGCATGGTCTCGACTTCGGCCTGAAGGGCCAGCCTCTTTGCCGATCCCGTGGCATAGGAGCTCAACGACACTGGATTCGCTGTCAAGGGAGGTTGAGATATTGTGAACGGGACGCGATAGCCTTGGCCGATCACTGAGACCGTCCAAGCATCGGCCCCGTGTTGCTGCCACCTGCGGACGCAACGCTGAAGGCATCCCCCCACAGGTGGACGCGCAGGGGGACTGCCACCCCTAGGGCTTGCGGCCGCCACCCCTAGGATTCTTGCCTCCCCTGGAGGACTTACCGCCCCTCTTGACCTTGGCTGGAAAGGGCTGGGGCTTAGACACCACCTTCGGTGCCTGCTTTGGAGCCTTACGAGGCTGCTGCTGCTGTTGCGGCGGAGCTGGAGGCTTATAGGGCCGAGCTGTAAGGGCCCTATGGAGGAGGGAGTCCGTGCTGGATTTCCTCCACCTCTCAGCCGTTCGCTCCATGTCTTGAGGCTCAAACAGGTTTTCCCCCAGAAGGGAAGCATGTCGGAGCCTACACACATCCACGGCGGGGACCTTCGGATGGGATCTCTCGGACACAGCATCGCGACGCTTCAACACCGAGTTGGCCCACAGGGTGGTAACCTGGTGCGCCAAAAACTCGATGGAGCGGGTGCCCGAGAGCAAGAAGGTCTCCAGGGCCTTCCTATTGGTCTCCTTGGACAAGTCCTCTGAGCGCAATAGGATGCCCAGAGATCCTAGCCAAAAGTCCAGCCACGAAGTGGCCTGCATGGCACACTTAGCGACCTTCTCGTGGCTAAGGATCTCTGCCGCCGAGAACGACACCTGCCGGGCAGAGAGCTTCTCAAGGGGAACTCCCTTCGCCAGCTCCTCCAAAGAGTGATGGAGAGGAAGAGCGAGGCTGGACTCACCCAGAATCTCGAAATACCTCCTCTGCTGAAGACGAGGAGGAGGAATGAGCTTGTTCCCGGCAGAGGAACGACTGGAGGAGGCAAGAATCGCGAGCTGAGCGTTGGCCCTAGCTCTGGTACTCTTCAGACCCCGAGACCAGGGCAGAGCCGCACTGGACTTAACGGCCTTCCGAACGTCAAACACCTCATCTAAGATAGTGTCTTTGCCTTCACGGGGGGCGATGACTGGATCCATAAGCCCGTTAAGTTGCCTTATCAGGCTTAGGACCTGCCAGAAGGCATGTTTGGATTCCTGCTGATCTCCTCCCTGCGGGCTGGCAGCTAAGTCTCCTGTCCCAGGGATCTCTTCCTGGGGTGAAGCGTGGACGTTCCCCCGGGGAGCCGTGGGTTCCTGGCGAATCCTCGAAGATGATTTCGGGACGGTCTTGGAGTACTTGGATTCCCTCCTGGGAGGGATACAGGATCTCAACAAAGAGGTTCGAGGAGCCCCTTCCTCACGAGACGATTCTCCTCCACGAAGCGAAGTCTCCCCCCTTGGTGCCGAGGGGAAAACTACCGCTTCACTGGACTCGCCCGAGGACAGAAAGGCCTCGTCCACGGGAGAAGGAGAAAGCACTCGAGCAGGAGAAGGGGGCTTCGCGACAGACCTCTTGGGAACCAACTTCGCCCTGGGGGAAGTCACCACGAAGTCCACTCCTGGAGGCTTATAGGGCCGAGCTGTAAGGGTCCTATGGAGGAGGGAGTCCGTGCTGGATTTCCTCCACCTCTCAGCCGTTCGCTCCATATCTTGAGGCTCAAACAGGTTTTCCCCCAGAAGGGAAGCATGTCGGAGCCTACACACATCCACGGCGGGGACCTTCGGATGGAATCTCTCGGACACAGCATCACGACGCTTCAACACCGAGTTGGCCCACAGGGTGGTAACCTGGTGCGCCAAAAACTCGATGGAGCGGGTGCCCGAGAGCAAGAAGGTCTCCAGGGCCTTCCTATTGGTCTCCTTGGACAAGTCCTCCGAGCGCAATAGGATGCCCAGAGATCCTAGCCAAAAGTCCAGCCACGAAGTGGCCTGCATGGCACACTTAGCGACCTTCTCGTGGCTAAGGATCTCTGCCGCCGAGAACGACACCTGCCGGGCAGAGAGCTTCTCAAGGGGAACTCCCTTCGCCAGCTCCTCCAAAGAGTGATGGAGAGGAAGAGCAAGGCTGGACTCACCCAGAATCTCGAAATACCTCCTCTGCTGAAGACGAGGAGGAGGAATGAGCTTGTTCCCGGCAGAGGAACGACTGGAGGAGGCAAGAATCGCGAGCTGAGCGTTGGCCCTAGCTCTGGTACTCTTCAGACCCCGAGACCAGGGCAGAGCCGCACTGGACTTAACGGCCTTCCGAACGTCAAACACCTCATCTAAGATAGTGTCTTTGCCTTCACGGGGGGCGATGACTGGATCCATAAGCCCGTTAAGTTGCCTTATCAGGCTTAGGACCTGCCAGAAGGCATGTTTGGATTCCTGCTGATCTCCTCCCTGTGGGCTGGCAGCTAAGTCTCCTGTCCCAGGGATCTCTTCCTGGGGTGAAGCGTGGACGTTCCCCCGGGGAGCCGTGGGTTCCTGGCGAATCCTCGAAGATGATTTCGGGACGGTCTTGGAGTCCTTGGATTCCCTCCTGGGAAGGATACAGGATCCCAACAAAGAGGTTCGAGGAGCCCCTTCCTCACGAGACGATTCTCCTATATGAAGCGAAGTCTCCCCCCTTGGTGCCGAGGGGAAGACTACCGCTTCACTGGACTCACCCGAGGACGGAAAGGCCTCGTCCACGGGAGAAGGAGAAAGCACTCGAGCAGGAGAAGGGGGCTTCGCGACAGACCTCTTGGGAACCAACTTCGCCCTGGGGGAAGTCACCACGAAGTCCACTCCTCTCGTTCTCTTCAGCGTAGGAGAGACAGCCGTTGGTTTGTTACCCTGGTCGGCGAGTGCTGGCTTCATAACCCTCACTAACGCCCGCGCCAGAGGACCAAAACAAGTCTGTTGCTCCAAGGACACAGAGTCCGAAATCCTCGCTAAAGGGAAAGGGATCGGGCGATCCTTTGGAGTGGACACCACAGTACCTGCCTGAAAAGAAGGTGGGGAAGAATGATGCCCTAGCCTCTCCTCAGTATTATCCTTGTCCTGCACAACAATCCTGTGTTTGGGTGGAGGCGATCCCGAGCGTTGTCTAGGAACACGCGTTCCTGCTGCTACCACCGGCTGCAAAATTTGCCGCAAACGATGGTCGCGCGGGCGTGCGGGGGAGCGATCGCGTGCGGGGGAGCGATCGCGTGAGCGCGCAGGTGGATGATCGCGCGGGCGCGCAGGCGAATGATAGCGCGGCCGCGCAGGCGAGCGGGCGCGCGCGGCCGCACAGGCGAATGATAGCGCAGCTGCGCAGGCGAGCGGGCGCGCCCGCGCATGCACGGGCGCGGGGGCGCACGGGCGCGCAGGCGAGTGGGCGCGAGGGTGTACAGGTGAATGAACGCGTGTCCGAGTCGGCGAACGAAAGCGTTGGCGCGATGGCGAGGAAACGCGCTGCCGCATGGGTGAGGAAGATCGCTGGCAATGTAGATCAACAGCCGATCGGTGATGAGCTGGCGAGCGCTGACACGCAGGTGGGCGATGGCGCGTTGTCGCATGGTGACGCGTTGGCGAGCGATAGCGCACAGCACGCGCAGGTGAGTGATCACCCGATGGCGAGCTAGTAGATGGCGAACCATGTCCCTTCAGAACCTCTGGTCAACGAAGCATTGGAGAACGCATGCGCGCAGGTTGTAAATCACGCGGGCGGTCCGGAGATTGCCGATAAACAGGTGATCGCTGATGTGTAGGAGAATGCTGATGAATAGGCGATACTAAAATTGCCTGTGCGCGCTGGCGAGCAGGTGATTGTTGACGCGTAGGAGAACGCTGATGAATAGGAGATACTAAAATCGCCTGTGCGCACTGGCGAGCAGGTGAACGCTGGCGAGCAGGAGGGCGACGCGTGAGATCCTGTGAAGGAACGGGTAGCGCGGCGCGTTCACAAACAGGAACAGGAAGATCGTAGGCGTGTGGGCGAACATGACAAATTCGAAGATAATTTGTATTTTTCCTAACCATACAAACCTTAGCTATTTACATTGGGTTTACCTTTTAGCGCAGCTGAAATGGCGAGCCATTGAAATTTAACAAGGGTGTATTACCCCAGCCCTAGTTAGCGGGGGGTAGGTGAGTGGTAGCTAGCTACCCCTACCCCCCCTCACACACAGGTGAGTGCTCACTTTCACTTAGAGGTAGGACTTGTCTTGGGGGACAGGGCTGGCGGGCAAATATGTGTAAATAGCTAAGGTTTGTATGGTTAGGAAAAATAAAAATTATCTTCGAATTTGTCATTTGTTCCGTAACCGAAATACAAACCACGCTATTTACATTGGGTGACTTACCCCTTAGGTAGGGTGGAAAGTCCCCAGCCATACTGGCTTTGGCTTTACCCGGGGACTCAGAATCCGAGTGAGTTGCACTCGAGAAAAGGAGTCCCTGCACCTCACAAGTTCCTTGCTCCGCAAGGAACCGTGTGGCCTACATAAGCTTGTGTGTGAAGGAAGAAGTGTGACCCGTCCTAGGCAGTTGACCTGGAGTTCCAGAAGGAACTCTGGGTTAGGACGTTCCCAATACCACCTCGTCAGGGTATGGGGGACGCGACAGTATTGACTAAATACTCGGAACACAAGGAAGCATGGTTTACCTGCAGAGGTTCGAGGTCAGCTATACTGAGACCAGGATGCTGCTTCCCTGTAGAGGGGATGATAAAAAAAGAAATAAGGGCCAGACATACTTCTTTCGTTCATGCACACTAAAACCTGATAACAATGCCCTCAACCTTCTGCTACCTGTCCAAAAAGGAGCCTGAGGTTAGACCAGCTGTTGTGTAGCCACCACAGAGCGATAGAAAACGTATCGAAACTCCTGTGGGTCACGCCCTGCAGGAAGCGGGCTGCGAAGGTCATTAGACTCTTTCAGACTCCAGCTTGTAGCACCTGCGTCACAGAGTAGTATTACTCGAAGGCGAGGGACGTTGCGATGTATCCAACATCGTGCTGTAGGGCGACGTGACGGGGGAGGGTCTGGAGACAGGTCGAGATGAATGTCCTTGAGTACGAGCTGAAGAGGTATACTGGTGACTCTCCCCCGTGTCCTCCTTGTGCTCCCAAATTGGCTGCAACTGAGGACAAACTGCAGCTGTTCCCAAAGCTAACCGATCGATTCCTTTACTGGCAAGAAAGAGAAGGTCTTGGGACATCAGATACAGAATGGAGACTCGAAATCTTGAAGGAATTGGACCGAAGGGCCGGGACCCCAAGATTCTGAGTCTAGCCAACAACTCAGGAGCGAACCTGAATGTTGCCTTCCCCTCTTCCTTAGAAAGGGCGGAGTTGTACGAGACCAAGAAGATTGCTTACACACTGGCCGCGGCCAGAGTGAGCAGGAGACCCAAAACGGAATACAATCCAAGGCCTGTCATAAAGGGTCTTGAGAAGATCTCTTAAGGGACTAAAAAGTCCGAGCCATGCTCCAAGTTGGAGGTCTTCCTCTGACTAGGGCAGGGACGTTCGCAGCTTCGCATGAGCGAGGAAAGATCCAGCGGGCAGGAAAAAGTTATTCCTTTAAGCCTGAAGGTCAGGGAAAGGCTGAGCGACAGGCTTCATTTCCGAGAGCGGAAAGGAGTTTCCTCCCGCCGAAAGGCAATAAGACCGTTATTGCTGGAGAAGAGGCCTCAAGGGAAGAGGTATATCTCCCACGGCACAAACCACCGAAGACTCTTCACCTTGCCTGGAAGACCCCTGCGGATGACTATCGCAGATGACGCGACCTCCGTCCCGCGACTGTAGCGGGTTGTCTCTTCTTGAGGAGGAGGCGTAGTGTCTCCAGGCATGAAGCCGAAGCGACGCCCTGGTTCGTGAAAGATGTTGCAGTGTGGTTGTTTGATTAGTCTGTGCCGTGGGAGAAGCTCTCCCGGGAGTTCCGTCAGGGGAAGCAGAGGGTCCAGAAACCGTTCTGCCCATAGTCCCAGTGGAGCTCTCCCATTGAAAGGTTGACAGACAACCTGGTCTTGTTGAGACCCATTCTCCACAGCCAAAAAGGAGGGAAGACGCAGGCGTCGAAGTTGTCCCACCATCACCGGAACACATCTTGCCAGAGTCTCGGGGTCTGAGACTGGGGGGAAGAACAGCGGAAGCTTGAGGTTCCAAGCTGTCGCGATCAGGTCCCCCAGACCAGGACTTGCTGGTTACTCAAGGCCAAAGACCCCCAGGTACACTCTCTCTACGAGGCTCTAATCGGATAATCGGAGAGAACATTCCTCTGCCTGGAATGAGAGCGCCGATGGAGGTATTGAGAGTATTTCAATCATCTCGGTATCTCTACTGCAAGATGTGAAGGTGTGAAAATGCGTCCCCTGCTGGTTAGAACACGCCAGAATCATGAAGTCGGCGCACACGGAGCGACTCGGCAGGAGCTGTAGGATCTGTAGCGGGGCCAGACTACAGTCCCTAAGCCTGCCTGAATGATGGAGAGGTATCCTTCAGGTTCTGACCATAGGCCTGGACCGGAACATGCTCCCCCCACCCCCCCCCCCTTTTCTTTGACAAGTCCGAGAACAGCATCAAGAATGTGGGGGAGAGGACGAGAATATCCACTCCCATCAAGAGGTTCCATAGGTCAACACCCACTGCAGGTCTAATAGTTCCGCTGGTCCCATAGGGGCCAGGAAGTCCGGTTAATCGTTGCCTGAAACCACCGGAACTTGGACCGCCCCACATGGAACTTATCCTGAGGCGACCGTTTGGACTATAGACGGGTCAATGAGGAAAGGAGAACTAGGAAATGTCCCAAGGTAGGGCTGAAAGCTCTGCTTGACTGAGAACAGGTACTGCGACTCTCCTCAACCTTGCCACAGTCAACTGAAGGGAAGGCTCGGAGGATGTGGCAACAGAATCTGGCGTCCCCAGGTGGTCACTCATCCAAGTACCGACAAGAACCGACGTTGCTTAACCTCGCTGGACGGACGAGAAGCGGGGTTTCCAACGTGGTAAGGCCGTTGACTCAATATCATGGCCAGATACTCCAGATGTTGAGGCAGAAGAAGAGAAGGCTCCTAGCAAAATACCATGAACCCACACTCATGGTAAGCATCCGGAAGCTTGTCCCGGCGCTGAAGAAGGTCGAACCCGAGCCTACCGGAGTTGACCAGCCCTCCAAAAAGCGAAGGAGGCGGAAGCCTGCACCTGAGTGGCCATGAGGAAGGCAGGGAGAGTTCTCTGGGGAAAAAAACCTGCGATGCCACGGCGGGATCGCCACACTACATCATAAGCAGGAATACCTGCAGTCTAGGCTGAATTCCACAAGCTCCCTGGAAGATGGATGGAATTGAAACTGAAAGTACCCGTCCTTCCGATCCAGGGTTTAAGGAGTCCTGTCGCCTCGTTACCAGTCTGATCGATTCTGCAGTTCTACGCTGGCCGAAGTTTGTTCGACAAACTTGATCAGGGCTGAGAGGTCGACTACGGAACTCCCGTCTGAGATACTTCCTTGCAAGAAAGAATCGACTGAAGAAGCCGGGGGTGAAGCCGTCAATGATCCTATGGAGGACCTTCGCCTAAGGTATGGATCATTCTGCCCAAACGGGCAACTCTTGCCGACGCTATGGCATAGAGGTTCAGAGACACTGAATTCGCTGACAGAGACGGCAGGCGCGATATCCTTGGCTGATCACAGAGATCGTGCGGGAATGGGCATCGGGAAGCTGTCATCCGGATGAGTAACCTTAAGCATCCTCCCAGCGTGAAACCTGCAATCCTAGAGTTCGTGAACTCTGCTGCTCCCTTTAGGACTATGCCGCCCCCGGGGGAGCCTCCCGTGCCATCTGTTCCTGACAGGAGGAACTGCAATTGGACACCTTGTCTCAGTTGTCGTAGCCGATAACTTAGGCCGACGTGGTTGAAAGAAAAAGGCGCTGGAGCCCTGCAGAGTCTGGAAGAAAGCGCCTTGGAGGAGTGAAAACGGAAGTCGACTTCCTCCGCACAGCCGCTGTTTAAGTCTCTGTCCTTGGGCACAAACAAACTCTTCTCAAGGATGGCCCTAGCTCTGGCACTCTTCAGACCCCGAGACCAGGGCAGAGCTGCACTGGACTTCGCGGCCTTCCGAACGTCAAACACTTCATCCAAGATCGTGTCTTTGCCTTCACGGGGGGCGATGACTGGATCCATAAGCCCGTTAAGTTGCCTTATCAGGCTTAGGACCTGCCAGAAGGTATGTTCGGATTCCTGCTGTTCTCCTCCCTGCGGGCTGGCAGCTAAGTCTCCTGCCCCAGGGATCTCTTCCTGGGGTGAAACGTGGGCATTCCCCCGGGTAGTCGTGGGTTCCTGGCGAATTCTTGAGGAGGATTTCGGGACGGTCCTTGGATTCCCTCCTGGGAGGGATAGAGGATCCCAACAAAGAGATTCGAGGGGCCCCTTCCTCACGAAATGATTCTCCTCCATGAAGCGAAGTCTCCCCCCTTGGTGCCGAGGGGAAGACTACCGCTTCACTGGACTCACCCAAGGACGGAAAGGCCTCGTCCACGGGAGAAGGAGAAAGCCCTCGAGCAGGAGAAGGGGCCTTCGCGACAGACCTCTTGGGAACCAACTTCGCCCTGGGAGAAGTCACCACGAAGTCCACTCCTCTCTTTCTCTTCAGCGTAGGAGAGACAGCCGTTGGTTTGTTACCCTGGTCGGCGAGTGCTGGTTTCATAACCCTCACTAACACCCGCACCAGAGGACCAAACCAAGTCTGTTGCTCCAAGGACACAGAGTCCTAAATCCTCGCTAAAGGGAAAGGGATCGGGCGAACCTTTGGAGTGGACACCACAGCACCTGCCTGAAAAGAAGGTGGGGAAGAATGATGTACTAACCTCCCCTCAGTAGTATCCTTGTCCTACACTACCAACCTGTGTTTGGGTGGAGGCGATCCCGAGCGTTGTCTAGGAACACGCGTTCCTGCTGCTACCCCCGGCTGCGGAATTCGCCGCGAACAATGGTCGCCGAATGGTCGCGCGGGCGCGCAGGCGAGCAGTTGCGCGGGCGCGCAGGCGAGCAGTTGCGCGGGCGCGCAGGCGAGTGGGGGCGAGGGTGGGCAGGTGAATGAGCGCATGTCCGATGCGGCGAACGCAAGCGTTGGCGCGATGGCGAGGAAACGCACTGCCGCGTGGGTGAGGAAGACCGCTGGCGATGTGGATCAACAGGAGATCGGTGGTGAGCTGGTGAGCGCTGACGCGCAGGTAGGCAATGGCGCGTTGTGGCATGGTGACGCGTTGGCGAGCGATAGCGAGCAGCATGTGCCGGTGAGCGATCGCGCGATGGCGAGCTAGTAGTCGGCGAACCATGTCCCTTCAGAACCTCCGGCTGACGAAGCGTTGGTGCGCAGGCGGTAACGCAGGCGGTAACACACGCGGGCGGTCCGGAGATCGCCGAGAAACAGGTGATCGCTGACGCGTAGAACGCTGGTGAATAGGCGATACCAAAATTGCCTGAGCGCGCTGACGAGCAGGTGAACGCTGGCGAGCAGGTGAACGCTGGCGCGAAGGCGATCATTGACGCGTGGGAGAACGCTGGCGAATAGGCGATACTAAAATCGCCTGTGCGCGCTGGCGAGCAGGTGAATGCTGACGAGCAGGTGATCGCTGGCGTGTAGGTGATCGCTGGCGAGCAGGAGATCGCTGGCGAGCAGGAGATCGCTGGCGAGCAGGAGGTCGACGCGTGAGATCCTGTGAAGGGACAGGTGGCGCGGCGCGTTCACGAGCAGGAACAGGAAGATCGCAGGCGCGTTGGCGAACATGTGCTTTTGACACACGCGCTGAACGATGTCGCGTAGCCACAGGGTCAGAAGACTGATGGCGAGCAGGGAGCTCAGCAGGAACTGTAGGATGGTCAGAGACCGCAGGGCGATGATCCTCAAATGAGCGCTGACGCTCAGAAGAGAGCTGATGAGCAGGAGAGCGCTGGCGAGGAGGGCGAACATCAGGGGAGCGCCGACGAGCAGGTGAGCGCCGACGAGCAGGAGAGCGCCGACGAGCAGGAAAGCGCCGACGAGCAGGAAAGCGCCGACGAGCAGGAGAGCGCTGACGAACAGGAGAGCGCTGACGAACAGGAGAGCGCTGACGAACAGGAGAGCGCTGACGAACAGGAGAGCGTTGGTGAACAGGAGAGCGCTAGCGACCAGGAAGCGCTGATGAGCAGGAGAGCGCCTGTGCGCTAACACTGAGCAGGAGCAGGCCGGAAGACCGTGCCTTTCCGCTGGGAGACTGATGTCCGTCGGAAGACCGTTGTCCGTCGGGAAGACCGTTGCCCGTCAGACTGCTGTCCATCTGCAACAGGGCGGATGAAGGAGTTGTAGGCTGCAAACGTAGATTCAAAAAGGCGCCTCTTAGCACCCTTATAGGAAGATGAGAGGCCCTTACGACGAGGCGGACGGTGAGCCTTACGGCGAAGGAGGCCAACAGCAACAGCAGCAGAAGAATCCTCCGAAGAGGAGTCTCTATGAGTGTACTCTCTCGCGAACGAAAGAGAAACACTTCGTAGAAGAGACTGGTCAGCCAGTGACCTAAAAAGGAACAATCCTCCGAAGAGGGGCTCCTGCAGTTGCCCAGCCCCTTGAGCGAAACTGCAGGTGTGACCGCTCAGCACCAAGAGCATAGTCGCATGAAAAAAAAGGCAGGAGAAGAACCCCCCAAAAGGGGAAAAACTCAAGCCTGGACAGGAAAAACTTCCCTCGGAAGGAAAGTTACCTGCCCAAGGAGGCAAGCCTCCTGAGTTCTAAATGAACTGGAGAGCTGTCAATCGTCACGGGAGTACTTCCAGTAGAAGGAGACACGCCCCTGACGAAAATCCAAAGGGGAGGCAGCAACAGCCGAATCCCCAGGCCTCCACAAGACAGCTCACACCGTAGCCATATTACAGAAACGAACTAGATCGGTAACTGTAAAAAAATAAAAACAAAAAACATTAGTACACATTCATTCCCCCGGGAAGGCTCCGAAGAGAAACCCCGAGGGAAAGGAAACAAGAATTACACAACAGGCACGTGCCCTCACAACCACTTACACTCACGGAATGAGAGCTGTAACCAAAACAGAATTATAACAATTATAATTATGAAACTATGTAATTATGTAATTTAAAAATGAATGAACACTAAGGAAAGAACAAAAACCCCGAAAGGAATCGTTCTACAAGCTGAAAAATTAACAACTACAATTAGATTCATAAACTAATTGAGACAAAACGTACGGCGTAGCAACCCCCCCCCCCCACACGGGAAGGAAGCTACAAGGGCGTAGTAACACGTAGTAAAAGGGTGAACGACCTCAAGAGAGAGAGAGAGAGAAAGACCGAAGTCAAACTCGATCGCAACCCATGAAATTACGCCGTGGTGGCCTAACTGCCGAGGACTCCACGGAGATATCGTACACTACACACACAACTCTGAAAAGGAAACTTACTGATTTCTATACTCAAATATATATACAAACATGAAAACATGTTTATATATATATTGAGTAAAAGAAAAGTAAGCGATTAAGTAAAGACAAAACAAACAATGGCTGCCAAGCGAGGACCAAGACAGAGACGTCTGTCCCAGTCCGAGCCAAAAGTGAAAGTGAGCACTCACCTGTGTGTGAGGGGGGAGGGGTAGCTAGCTACCACTCCCCTACCCCCCGCTAACTAGCGCGGGGGTAATACACCCTCGTTAAATTCTAATGGCTCGCCATTTCAGCTGCGCTAAAAGGTAAACCCAATATAAATAGCATGGTTTGTATTTCTGTTACGGAACAAATGTGCTTTTGACACACGCGCTGGAGAACGCGAACGTTGTTGCGTAGACACAGGATGAGAGAGCTCAGGAGACTGATGGCGCTTAGGGAGTTCCACAGGAACTGCAGGATGGTCAGAGACCACAGGGCGATGATCCTCAAAAGAGCGCTGACGCTCAGAAGAGCGCTGACGCTCAGAAGAGCGCAGACGCTCAGAAGAGCGCTGACGCTCAGAAGAGCGCTGACGCTCAGAAGAGCGCTGACGCTCAGAAGAGCGCTGACGAGCAGGAGCGCGCTGACGAGGAGGGCGAACATCAGGAGAGCGCCGGCGAACAGGTGAGCGCCGACGAGCAGGAGAGCATTGACGAGCAGGAGAGCGCCGACGAGCAGGAGAGTGCTGACGATCAGGAGAGCGCTGACGAGCAAGAGAGCGCCTGTGCGCTAGCACTGCACGTGGAAGGGAAGAATCCCTTTGCCCCGAAGGGACCGTTGCCCGTCGGGTGACGAGTTCCCCAGAAGGTGAAGATCTAGCAGGAGTTGGAGAACGGTCTGCAGAGAGGTCCAAAGGAGCAGGAGCTGTAGGCTGAGTACGACGAGGAGAGTCCCCTTCGGAGGAAGAAGATCCAAAAAGGCGCCTCTTAACCCCCTTATAAGGGGAAGGGAGGCTCTTGCGATGCAGCGGACGGTGAGCCTTACGGCGGAGGCGACCACGGGGAAGATCATCAGGACCATCAGTCCTCCGAAGGGGAGTCTCAGTCAAAGCACTTCCCTTAGAAGGAAGCTGAACAGCAGAAGAGCCCGTAGGACTCACTTCCCCCTTCGAAGGATGTACGGAAGGGGGAGGAGAGCCATCAGCACCGTAATCCTCAACTGCACCTGCAGAGGATTGCCCAGCCACGTCGGAGGCCTTTGCCAACACGACGTCGACGATAGACAGAGGGTTTACCTCTGCTACCGCCGGCGACTGCATAACGGCGGCCCCCAACGAGACAAGGTCAATCAAGGCGACCCTGGAGGGCAAGCCCTTAACCCCAAGGAAGCCCAAATCTGTAAGAGATCATCATTAGACAAGGAGTTATCAATGGCCTCTCCCGGAGGAGGAGGGGGAACCGCCCCGCTATGGGAGGCGACGCCCTCTCCCCCCACCCAAGGTCGGGAAACAGAACTAGGGCCTGCGCTACCACTCGGCCGACTCTCCTTAGGAGCCGGTCGAGGGGGAGCTTCGGAGGAGGTTTGGGCGGCGAAAGAAGAATCCCGAGAACCTTCCTCCTTCAAGGCAACCCACGAAGGAGAACGGTCTCTCTTGGACTTCTTACGCCGGCGGCCAAACCTCTCCCACTGGGAGGCAGACCACTCCCTACACTCACAACACATGTTTTCCTGGTCACACCGTCGGCCCCGACACTGAGGGCAAAGGGTGTGAGGGTCCGTATCTAAGGCCGACATAAAGGTCCCACAAGGGCGGCCGGCAACACCAGGGCACGTACGCATTGTAATATAATAATAATGAAAGTCAACTTCAAACCAACACACAAGCTGTAGAAAAGAAAAAGCAGAAAAAAGATTAAAGGCTGTCAACGAGGACGATGAACAGACACGTCTGTTCACCGCCGAGCCAAAAGTGAAGTGAAGCAAGTCACCGGTGTGTGGGGGGGGGGAGGGGTGGCAAGCTACCCTTCCCCTACCCCCCGCTAACTAGCGCGGGGGTAATTAACCCTCGTTAAAACTATTGGCTCGTCATTTCAGCTGCGCTAAAAGTTAAACCCAATGTAAATAGCGTGGTTTGTATTTCGGTTACGGAACAAATATTTGTTTTACCATTAATTATAGAGAAGAATAGGTTTGTTTTCCACAATCTAAACCCCTGGTTCCAAACTGGGTAGCCCCCATAATCAGTAGGTTTAGTAGAGTATATCTCTACTTATTAGCCCCTAAAATAAATAATTTTCAAAGATAACAGGACTTTTCCTTTAGTAAAAACAGCAATTTTTACTAGAACATGTTGTTCTAACCAGAACTATAATAAAATCACACTGGCTACCTATTAACTCAAGACTTGAGTCTGAAATATGATATTTTGATTATAAAATAAATTTTTGAATATACTTACCCGATGAATATATAATAGCTGACGTCTCCGACGGCTCGACAGATTCCAAAAACTCGTGAGCGATCGCCGTGAAGGTTGCGGGTGTGCCCACCAGCGCCGACTATCGGCCAAATACCGCATATACTTGTCAATTTCTCCAGTTCTTCTCAGTCCGCTGGGTCTCTATCGGGGAGGAAGGGAGGGCCTTTAATTTATATATTCACCGGGTAAGTATATTCAAAAATTTATTTTATAATCAAAATATCATTTTTAAATATTAAACTTAGCCGGTGAATATATAATAGCTGATTCACACCCATGGTGGTGGGTAGAGACCAGTATTGATACAATAAAGGCGTATATGCTCAAGAGTTTTTTGACAATTACAGTGAACCCTCGTTTATCGCGGTAGATAGGTTCCAGACCCGGCCGCGATAGGTGAAAATCCGCGAAGTAGTGACATCATATTTACCTATTTATTTAACATGTATATTCGGACTTTTAAAACCTTCCCTTGTACGTAGTACTGTTAACAAACCACCCTTTAATGTACAGAACACTTAATGCATGTACTACAGCACCCTAAACTAAAACAGGCACAAATATTAAAGGCGATTTTATATCATGCGTTTCCTAAACACCTAAAAAGCACGATAAAAAATGGCAACCAATGTTTTGTTTACGTTCATCTCTGATCATAATGAAGAAACAAACTCATTTAGTGTACACATATATGTATAGGTTAGTTTTTGCATCGATTATATTGATTATACAGTATGTTGATTTTTTTATTACCAATGTTTTACGTACTTAATTTTTCTTATGACTTCCAAATGAAATGTTTTTCTTTATGACGCCGCCTGAAACGACGGCGTCATAAAGTACTGTACGCTCAGTAAACAACCACGCTCAGAACAAAGAAGGCATTTAACGCGCATGATGAAAGTGATAAATATGATATTTTGATTATAAAATAAATTTTTGAATATACTTACCCGGTGAATATATAATAGCTGACGTCTCCGACAGCTCGACAGATTCCAAAAACTCGCGAGCGATCGCCGTGAAGGTTGCGGGTGTGACCACCAGCGCCGACTATCGGCCAGATACCGCATATACTTGTAAACATCTCCAGTTCTTCTCAGTCCCCTAGGTCTCTATCGGGGAGGAAGGGAGGGCCTTTAATTTATATATTCACCGGGTAAGTATATTTAAAAATTTATTTTATAATCAAAATATCATTTTTAAATATTAAACTTAGCCGGTGAATATATAATAGCTGATTCACACCCATGGTGGTGGGTAGAGACCAGTATTATTACAATAAAGGCGTATATGCTCAAGAGTTTTTGACAATTATTCAAAAAACAGACTTAAGTATAGGTACCTGGTAAGGAAGCAGACTCTGATTATCACTCTGCCTCATTAGTCCGCTATCCTCACGAAGCCCAGCGATCCTCTTAGGATGCTGAAACACTCCCAGGATCTGCTATAACCAGGGTGAACACCCCTATAACAGGACCTCATCAATACCCTTAATCTGGGCGCTCTCAAGAAACAATATTTTGACCACCCGCCAAATCAAAAAGATTGCGAAAGACTTCTTAGTCTCCCGTACAACCCAAAATAAGATTCAAAATTTCAAGAGTAGATTAAAAGGATATTGGGATTAAGGGAATGTAGTGGTAGAGCCTTCACCCACTACTGCACTCACTGCTACGAATGGTCCCAGTGTGTAGCAGTCCTCATAAAGAGTCTGGACATCTTTCAAGTAATATAAAGCAAAAACCGACTTGCCTCTCCAAAAGGTCGCGTCCATAATACTTTTAATGGGTCTATTTTGCTTAAACGCTACAGAAGTTGCTATCGCTCTAACTTCATGAGCCTTGACTTTAAGTAAATTATGATCCTTCTCACTTAATTGAGAGTGTGCCTCCCGAATCAAAAGTCTAATAAAATAAGACCACGCATTCTTAGACATAGGCAAAGAGGGCTTTTTAACGGAGCACCATAAAGCCTCTGAACAACCTCGTCGCGGTTTAGTTCTGGATAAACAAAATTTAAGAGCTCTAACGGGGCACAGCACTCTTTCAACTTCATTCCCCACAATCTCAGAAAGACTGGGGATTTCAAATGATTTAGGCCAAGGACGAGACGGAAGTTCATTCTTGGCCAAAAAAACAAGTTGAAGAGTGCATACTGCTTTATTAGCGGAGAAACCGATGTTCTTGCTAAACGCATGTATCTCACTAACCCTTTTAGCCGAAGCCAAGCTCACCAAAAAAAAGTGTCTTGAGGGTAAGATCCTTCAGGGAGGCTGAATTTAATGGTTCAAACCTGTCTGACATAAGGAACTGTAGGACCACGTCCAAGTTCCAAGCAGGAGTCGAAATATGACGCTCCTTGGAAGTCTCGAAAGACTTAAGCAGGTCTTGGAGATCTTTGTTATTAGAAAGATCCAAACCCTTATGCCTGAAAACAGAAGCTAACATGCTTCTGTAGCCTTTAATGGTGGATGCAGAGAGGGAGCGACCGTTTCTCAGATAAGGCAGAAAATTCGCAATCTGCGCTACAGAGGCACTTGGAAGAGGAAATAGAGGAGGACTTGCACCAGTCTCTAAATACCTCCCATTTCGACTGATAGGTCCTGATGGTAGAGGATCTTCTAGCCCTCGCGATCGCTCTAGCTGCCTCCTTCGAAAACCCTCGAGCTCAAGAGAGTCTTTCGATAGTCTGAAGGCAGTTAGACGAAGCGTGGGGAGGCTTTGATAAAATCTCTTTACGTGAGGCTGTCGCAAGAGATCCATCCGTAACGGCAGACTTCTCGGAACGTCTACCAGCCATAGAAGTACCTCTGTGAACCACTCTCTCGCGGGCCAGAGTGGAGCAACCAATGTCAACCTGGTCCCTTCGTGAGAGGTGAACTTCTGCAGCACCTTCTTTAGGATCTCGAAAGGTGGAAAGGCATAAACGTCCAGGTGAGACCAATCCAGCAGGAAAGCGTCTATGTGGGCTGCCTCTGGATCTGGAACTGGAAAGCAGTAAGTCGAGAGCCTCTTTGTCAGTGAAGTCGCAAAAAGATCTATGGTGGGTTGACCCCATGTCATCCATAGCTTCTCGCACACAGTCTTATGCAACGTCCACTCCATGGAGATGACTTGTCCTCTTCTGCTGAGGCAGTCCGCCAAGACATTCATTTTTCCTTGCACAAATCTCGCCAAAGGAGAGATGTTACTTGCCTTAAATGGAGTTCCTTCTGATCCGTGGATCAAAGACCCGAGCATTCCAGACTGTCCAGTGGAGCTCCCTAACCCAAAACCGATGCATCTGAATACAACACATGGTTTGGGTTCTTGATCGCAAGAGAAAGACCTTCTCGAAGTCTGATGTTGCTGTCCCACCAAGTCAGACATGTTTAGACTGAGTTGGAGATTGGGAAAGAGATACTCTCTAAGCCCTTCTCCTTGTTCCAATGGTTTAGGTGAAATTGGAGAGGGCATAGGTTGAGTCTCCCCAAAGAGATAAACTACTCCAGCGATGAAAGAGTTCCCACGAGGCTAGTTCAAACTCTTAGAGAGCAACTGTTTTTCTCTTGCAAGTGAAGGACTTTTAACAGAGCTTGTTCCATTCTTGTGGGAGACGAAAAGGCCCAAAAAATCAGACACTGTATCTCCATTCCCAAATAAAGAATAGTCTGGGATGGGGTACTGTAAGTTACGACTTCTCTACGTTCACTATGAGACCTAGCTCCTTGGTTAGGTCTAAGGTCCATTAGAGGCTCTCCAGACAGCGATATAATGACAACGCCCTGATTAGCCAGTCGTCAAAATAAAGGGAGGCTCTGAATCCTCAAAAAATGTAGAAAGCTTGCTACATTTTGCAAGGGCCTTGTAAAAACAAGAGGAGTAGGAATGAGGCCGAAGTACAGTGCTCGACATTGGTACATTACTTTCCCGTCCACAAACCTCAGATGTTGTTGAAAGTTTGGATGAATCGGGATGTGGAAGTATGCATCCTGAAGGTCGAGAGAGACCATCCAGTCACCTTCCCTTACTGCTGCCAAGACAGATTTGGTAGTCTTCATCGTGAAGTTTGTCTTGACAATGAACACATTGAGCGCACTTACATCTTAAGTACTCCTGCAGTGAACGTGGCTGCCAGATCATTGGAGCCCTCCCTGATAGCCTTGTTCGTGCAGTGAAAGTGGCAGTCAGATCATTGGAGCCATCCCTGATAGCCTTGTTCATGCATGACATAATTGTACAGCAATATATTGACAGCTGGAGAGACCTTCTTACTTAAGGCTCCCAGGGACCAATCCAACAAATAAAAACTTCAAACGCTCGAAAAAAAACTCCTAACAGAAGATGGTCTAGCTCTGAAGCCGACCATAAAATCTTGGAGCGTCTCATGGCCAGGCGACGGAGAGAGTCTACGAGGCTTGAGAAGTCTCCCTGGGCAGAGGCAGGAACTCCCAAGCCGAGAACTTCTCCCGTGTCATACCAGACGCTCGCTCTAAAAGCCAGTTTAAAAGGAGGGAAAGCAAAGGCTGTCTTCCCCAAACTCCTCCTGGTGATCAACCAGTCGCCTAGCAAACGTAAAGCTCTCTTAGAAGAGCGAGAGAGCACTAGCTTAGAAAACGACGGCTTCGAAGTAGCTAGGCCTAGCGTAAACTCTGACGGAGGCGAACGAGGAGCAGCAGTTACAAAATGGTCCGGAAAAAGATCCTTGAAAATCAGCATGATTTTTTAAAGTCCATAGAGGGCTGAGCAGCTTTAGGCTCCTCTCCGTCTGACAAAGTCCCCAAAGGAATATCAGTAGGAGGAGGATCAGCAACTTCCTCATCTGAAGGAACCTCGTCCGACAATTGCCGAGTCTCATGAAAAGGAGAGACCTGCCGCGGCGGCAACGCTTGACAGGCAATGTCAACAAGCAAAGGAGCAGCAGTAGCAGTAGAGGAAGCGACGTCACGCCGCTGCTGAAAGGACTGAAATCCTTGTGACTGACCAACAACAACAACTGAAGTTGATTGACGCTCAACGTCACGTCGGAACTGCCCGGACTGCATAGACTGAGCAGGCAAAACAACCTTCGACTGCGGTGATTGACGCTCAACGTCAAGTCGAGGCAACTGAGCCGGTCGGCGAACGTCAGGTCGGGGCTGCGGCGGCAGCGGCTGAACGTCAACACGAGACTGCGGCAGCGGCTGAACGTCAACACGAGACTGCGGCAGCGGCTGAAAGTCAACACGAGACTGCAGCGAGGGAGGATCCATGTCACGTGAATGACGTGAAAAACTACTGACATCACGTTTCAAAGTACAAGAAACGTCAGCACTAACGTCAAACGGACGAGTAAATGCTCGTTTGGGCGGCTGACGGCCAGAGTCTTGTTTAGCGTAACGGCGACTCGAAAGCGAAGGTTCATTGTGAACCTGCTCAACGTCATATTCTCCATAAGGGAGGCAAGCTTAGTCTGCATGTCCTGCAGGACAACCCATTTAGGATCAACGGGAGTCGGAACGGGCCGAGACGACGGTAACGTCTGTGTTGGCAAAACATTGCCTTTACCGCGACCCTCGGACCCCGTGTTACGCTTGTGTTTAATAGGCGAACAGTCTTCCGACGACTGCAAAGGGTCAGAGCTGTCCCAATGGCTACAGCCAGGACGCTGGACCTGTCCTGAAGGGACTGACTTTCGCTTCAAGGGTCTAGAAACCTTGCGCCAAGGTTTCTTTTGCGAAAAGTCTTCGGATGACGAGAACACAGTCTCACCCGTCTTAAGGTAAGGGCGATCTTGACGAGAAACGTCCGATACCAAAGAGGGAACGTCTGTACGTTGGTTAAAGCCTCTCGTCCCCTTAAGTCCTACGACATTACTTCTCCCTGGTGCAGGGGAGCCTGAAAGAGGTCTCGGACTAGGGGAGCGACAAGCACGAACAAACGAAACCTCCGCAACACAGAACATGTTTTTTGCACTTACTTCACTGATATCGTATTTTTCAATAATTTCACATTAGGCATGAATAAAACTGATTTCTACCTGAAGCACGCAATTCTCCCTTACATCAAAAGGTTAGAATTGCGAAATGAGTCGTATAATGTAAGCACATTAGTACAAAAAGAAACACACATGCAAAAATCAATAAACATACATATATATCGAATAAAACGGAAATATATAAAGTTAAAAAGGATCAGTGACTAGGGAGGAGACTAAACACTAGATCACTAAGGACTACGTTTTCAATCTTTTACCGTACAGTGCCTTGGGACGAGAATAAAAACTAAAACGTTTTATCCTCTCTCCCCGTACAGAGACTTGGGACGAGAGTAAAAAACTGAAGCGAGAACAACGTTACTCGCTCCCAAACTCCTTGTACAGAGACTTGGGACGAGAATAAAGATCGGATCGTTCTCTCTTTCTCTCTCTCTCTCCGTCTCTCTCTCTCTCTTGTCACACACAAGAGAATTGCCCACTCACCCTTCGTCAATAAACAGGTTATTTGACCAAAGGAAAAAACTGAAAGGACTAAGAAATTGAAAATTAACAAGTTCCTTTAAATTAGTATCTAAAACACTTCAGTTTGAAAGAAGAATGAACAAAACGTCAAAATCGATTTACTCTTTCTGCAAAGTGAAACCGTGATTCTCTCTTTCTCTATCGTAACGATAGAGCGCAAACTGCGTAGCATAAATAAACCAAACGTTAGTTCATCTTTGAAAAAACAGCACGAAGACTATTCAAAGAATATAATTCTTAAAATATTTTCTAAAAAATATTCATTTCATAACTCTTACAGAGCAATTGATTTAAACTTAACAAACAAAAGTTGAATGGGCTGAACGTTGTTTAACTTCGTTTTCCAAGTTAGGACCGCCTACAAGGAATAGGTAAAGGCCGCATATAAACAAAACATAAAATTTATCTTGATGTTTAGTATAGCCTAAATGGAAAGCTAATCGAAGAGGCCTAATAAAGGCGGGTGAGATATAAAATATATAGAGGAAAATCTATAAATATCAACAATAATTTATAACGTGATAAAATAATTACTAAAAGCCTTAAACACACTTCCGTACACTGAGGGAAGGGTCGGCCATCTTTACTCTATGGAAAAACCAGAGATAAAAAAAAAAAAAAAAAAGCAAGGGCAAAACACTTTTCCTCTCCTTTCAAAAGTATTTCTTTTGAAGATAGTATTGAATAATCCAACACGGCGAAAGCAATAAAACCAAAACCAAGTACTTCACCAATTCGGTAGAAAACTCGGTCATAAAGCGAGTGGAACCAACTTGTCGACAAGACCGACAGAGAAGAACTGGAGATGTTTACAAGTATATGCGGTATCTGGCCGATAGTCGGCGCTGGTGGTCACACCCGCAACCTTCACGGCGATCGCTCGCGAGTTTTTGGAATCTGTCGAGCCGTCGGAGACGTCAGCTATTATATACTCACCGGCTAAGTTTAATATTTAAAAAATGATATTTACAGTAAAAGCAGTTACAAAATATGTTATTAGTACAAATATAATTTACCGTATCTATATAAAATCATACAGTACATACTGTACGTAGCAAAGCAGGAAAACAATTTACGAGAGAGAGAGAGAGAGAGAGAGAGAGAGAGAGAGAGAGAGAGAGAGAGAGAGAGAGATTGTTTTACGTACGTACAAGTGTAAATTTTAAACAAAAAAAATATGATATGTTACAACATGTAGACTTTTAAAACCTTCCCTTTAACTTAATGCATACAGTACTAAACTATAAAACAGGCACAAATATTAGAATGTGAGAATATTAAAGTAAAAAATAAAGATTGCTACTGTACTCACCACGAAAGAAGTTCAAGAAAAACTTGAATGATGATGGCGATGAATTTGCTGCACAGTAGAAATGATGATGATGAAGCTGATGATGTGTTCTACTGTGCAGCCAGGTAGTATTTTACGTCTCTCCAGACGGAGGTGTCTTTTCCTGGGACACCTCTTCAACTTCTTCCTGGGAAACTTCTTCAATTTCTTCCGAAGGCGTACTAGCAGGAGGAACTGGCTCTTTTTAGCGAGGCTGGAAGAACATTGTGATCGGAAGTTGTTGCCGCTGCTTCTTTTTTCGATCTAAGAGCATCTTGTAGGGAGTCATTATGTCATCAACCTTGTTGCAGAATTGCATCGACCGAACCATATCCTCGTCCCACTCTTGCGACATTTCTTTCAACTCATTCGCATGGTTGCAGGCCTTGGCAAGCCGTTCTAATGTTAAGCCCGTTTCTTCAACATTTTCTTGGGTCTCTTCCTGGGTTTCACTGTCTTCTTCGCTTGCCGATTTCGTCAGGTCTTCGAGGTCTGTGTCAGTTAGGGGCTGGGAATGGCAGTCCAACAACTCGTCGACGTCTTCAGTCGTCATGTCGCCAAACCCGTCACCTACAATTATGGCAGCCAACTGCACAGATTTGCGTATTGCAGTGTGTTGGATTTCAGCAGGTGTAAATCCCTCGTCGTCGTAAACAATCTGGGGCCACAACTTCTTCCAGCTCGCATTCACGGTTGCAGGTTTTAATCTCTTGCAGTGCCTTCTGAATATTCTGCAGGCACGTGGCTATGGTGTACTGCCGCCAGTACGCCTTCAAGTTAAAATCTTCATCCTCATCATCTTGGGCAGCATCCACACACGCAACGAGGTCCGCCAAGGTATTCTTCGTGTAGAGAGCCTTGAACGCCCTGATAACCCCCTGGTCCATCGGTTGAATTAATGACGTGGTGTTGGGTGGCAGGAACTCGACCTGAATGCCCTCATGCGACAGGTCAGTTGCGTGTCCACCAGCGTTATCCATAAGGAGAAGGATCTTGAATGGCAAGCCCCTCTCTAAGAGATATTTGCTGACTTGCGGGATAAAACACTGATGGAACCAGTTGGAGGTCAGCATCTTCGTAATCCATGCTTTTTGATTATGCATCCAGTACACGGGAAGGAGATTCTTATTTTCATTTTTCAAAGCGCGTGGATTTTTCAACTTATAAATAAGCCCCGGCTTTAGCAAAAATCCAGCAGCATTGCCACACATCACGAGGGTAACGCGATCCTTGAATGCTTTAAAGTCAGAGGCTTTGGCTTCCTCTTTGAACAGGAAAGTTTGTGACGGCATTCTCTTCCAAAACAAGCCGGTCTCATCCATATTAAACACTTGTTCCGGCTTGTATCCACCTTCGGCGATAATATTCTTGAATGTCTGGTTCGCATAAGTTTCAGCAGCGGCAGTGTCAGCCGAAGCAGCCTCGCCATGCAGGGAAACTCTTTTCAGGGCGAAGCGTTTCTGAAACTTCGCGAACCATCCTTTGCTGGCGGAAAAACGTTGTTTCTGAGGCTGGGAATCAGTGGATGTCCCTGGTTGAGGATCATCTGCATCATCATCTTCTTCAGCATGGTTGCCGTCGTCGTCTTGAGGTTCCTTTGCAGCAAAATTCTCATACAAGCTCAAAGCCTTTGTTCGGATGGTGTTCATATCCAAGGCTATGTTCTTCTTCCGGCAGTCGGCAATCCACACAGCTAAAGCACCTTCCATGCGTACGATCGTTTTATTACGCGTTGTAACGACTCGCTTCGCTGATCTGCTAAAGGTGATTGCAGCCGTCTTTCTAATGTTCGCCTCGTCCTTCTTGATATAGCGAACAGTAGATTCGTTGATTCCAAAATGGCGCGCCGCGGCCGCGTAACTTTTACCGTCTTTTAACATATCAAGAAGCGTAACCTTCTCAGCAATCGTCATCATCCTTCGGTGGCGTTTAGGCTCACTACCAGCCTTAGTAGAAGCAGAACGCTTGGGAGGCATTGTACAGTAGGATTTGACAAAAAGTTCAACTTAAAAAGGTCGCACACAGCACAGATTAAACTTCACAAACTTAAGAACGTCTACTCAGCGATACGCGGTAAGAGAAAGTGGACGACCCGGGCCCGCAAGAACCTAGATGCTGGAAGCTGGAGATGCGAGCAAAACACCAATCACAGGCTAGATAACAAAACATGAGTTCTGATTCGTCATCTATCAGCGCTTGAACCAATCACAACCCGTCTTACAGTATATGATGCGTAGGTTACCAACTCAAAGTACAATATACCCCACGCATACCGTACGTACAGTATTAATAATAATAAATAATGATAATAATACAGTACAGTAATAATGATAATAATAATAATAATGATAATAATAATAACAATCATAAATTTATTAACAACAACAACAATAATATTAATAATAACAATAATAATAATAGCTTTACATACGCTATTTTATTCTTTTGTAGGATGTGTGTCTGTCTCTCTCTCTCTCTCTCTCTCTCTCTCTCTCTCTCTCTCTCTCTCTCTCTCTCTCGTACGCTTATTCGAAATGTGATTTTTGCAACAAAGAATATTATTGGATGCAGTACTACGTACGTATACATACAAAAGATTCATGGAAAAGAAGCATATCCATTACATTTGTAGTACAGTAGTAGCCATCAGCAGCCTTACACCATTCTAATATTGTATGACTGCATCTGATTTGCGTTTCATATTCGATTTAATTTTACTACGTACTGTATACAGTACTGAATTATCGTATGATAACAATACAGTAATAATAATAATAATAATGATAATAATAATAACAATAATAATTTTATTAACAACAACAACAATAATAATAATAATAACAATAACAATAATAGCTTTACGTATGCTATTTTATTCTTTTGTAGGATGTGTGTCTCTCTCTCTCTCTCTCTCTCTCTCTCTCTCTCTCTCTCTCTCTCTCTCTCTCTCTCTCTCTCTCTCTCTCTCTCTCTCGTACGCTTATTTGAAATGTGATTTTTGCAACAAAGAATATTATTGGATGCAGTACTACGTACGTATGCATACAAAAGAATCATGGAAAAGATGCACATCCATTACATTTGTAGTACAGTAGTAGCCATCGGCAGCCTTACACCATTCTAATATGGTATGACTGCATCTGATTTGCGTTTCATGTTCGATTTAATTTTACTACGTACTGTATACAGTACAGTACTGTATTATCGTATGATCACATTCTCTTTTCGTGTTTTATTTCTTTCTGTGCTGAATTATATATCATATGTAATGCAATGAACAATCAGTAAGAGCAGATATTACTAATTACAGTATTAATGGAATTACAGGTAACGAAATATCGTATTTGGGGGTCTTCAGATTTCGCGGTATTTTCGAAATTTCCGGAAAATCCGCGATATGTATATATATATGGGTTATGGAAAAAACCCGCGAAGTGGTGAATCCGCGATGGTCGAACCGCGAAGTAGTGAGGGTTCACTGTATTTCATAAAAAACCAACTTAAGTATAGGTACCTGGCAAGGAAGCTGACTCTGACGATTACTCTGCCTCATTAGTCCGCTTTCCTCACGAAGCCCAGCCATCCTCTCAGGATGCTGAAAGACTCCCAGGAGCTGTTATATCCAGGGCGAACACCCATATAACAGGACCTCATCAATACCCTTAATCTGGGCGCTCTCAAGAAACAACATTTGACCACCCGCCAAATCAAAAAGGATGCGAAAGCCTTCCTAGTCTTCCGTACAACCCAAGAAAAGATTAAAAACATTTCAAGAGAAGATTAAAAGGATATTGGGATTAAGGGAATGTAGTGGTAGAACCCTCACCCACTACTGCACTCGCTGCAACGAATGGACCCAGGGTGTAGCAGTCCTCATAAAGAGTCTGGACGTCTTTTAAGTAAAATGAAGCGAACACCGACTTGCTCCTCCAAAAGGTCACGTCCATAATACTTCGAAGAGACCTGTTCTGCTTAAAAGCCACCGAAGTTGCTATCGCTCTCACTTCGTGCGTCTTGACCTTAAGCAAACAACGATCTTTCTCATTTAAATGAGAATGTGCCTCCCGGATTAAAAGTCTAATAAAGTACGATAACGCATTTTTAGACATGGGCAATGAGGGCTTCTTAACGGAGCACCATAAGGCCTCAGAACCACCTTGTAATGGTTTAGTTCGAGCTAAGTAAAACTTAAGAGCTCTAACGGGGCACAGTACTCTTTCAACTTCGTTGCCTACGATTTCTGACAGACTAGGTATTTCAAAAGATTTAGGCCAAGGACGAGAAGGCAGTTCGTTCTTGGCCAAAAAACCAAGTTGAAGCGAACATGTAGCTTTATTTGTAGCGAAGCCGATGTTCTTACTAAAAGCATGGATCTCACTGACCCTTTTAGCCGAAGCCAAGCACACCAAAAAAAGCGTCTTGAGGGTGAGATCCTTCTGGGAGGCTGAATGCAATGGGTCAAACCTGTCTGACATAAGGCACCTTAGGACCACATCTAAGTTCCAAGTGGGAGTTGACATACGACGCTCCTTAGAGGTTTCGAAGGACTTAAGGAGATCTTGGAGATCTTTGTTATTTGACAGATCCAAGCCTCTATGTCTGAAAACAGACGCCAACATGCTCCTGTAGCCTTTAATAGTGGGAGCAGAGAGGGAGCGAACATTTCTCAGATGCAGGAGAAAGTCCGCAATTTGGGCTACAGAGGTACTGGAAGAGGAAATAGAGGAGGACTTGCACCACTCTTTAAAGACTTCCCACTTCGACTGGTAGACCTTGATAGTAGATGATCTCCTAGCCCTCGCGATCGCTCTGGCTGCCTCCTTCGAAAATCCTCGAGCTCTTGAGAGTCTTTCGATAGTCTGAAGGCAGTCAGACGAAGCGCGGGGAGGCTTTGATGAAGACTCCTTACGTGGGGCTGCCGTAAGAGATCCATCCGTAAAGGAAGACTCCTTGGGACGTCTACCAGCCATTGAAGTACCTCTGTGAACCACTCTCTCACGGGCCAGAGGGGAGCAACCAACGTCAACCTTGTCCCTTCGTGAGAGGCGAACTTCTGCAAAACCTTGTTAATGATCTTGAACGGCGGAAATGCGTAAGCGTCCATGTGAGACCAGTCCAACAGAAAGGCATCTATGTGGGCCGCCTCTGGATCTGGGACTGGAGAGCAATAGGTCGGGAGCCTTTTGGTCAGTGAGGGCGCAAAGAGGTCTATGGTGGGCTGACCCCAAGTCATCCAAAGACTCTTGCACACGTCCTTGTGGAGGGTCCATTCTGTAGGGATCACCTGACCTCTCCGACTGAGACAGTCCGCCAAGACGTTCAATTTCCCCTGGACGAACCTCGTCAACAGTGAGATGCCTCGATCTTTTGACCAGATGAGGAGGTCCCTTGCGATGACGAACAGAGTGTGGGAGTGAGTGCCTCCTTGCTTGGAGATGTACGCCAAGGCTGTGGTGTTGTCCGCATTCACTTCTACTACCTTGTTTCGGAGAAGACTCTCGAAACTCGTCAAGGCCAAGTGAACAGCCAACAGCTCCTTGCAGTTGATGTGAAGGCTCCTCTGATCTGTCGTCCAAAGACCCGAACATTCCAGACCGTCCAGAGTCGCTCCCCAACCCAAATCCGACGCGTCTGAAAATAACATGTGGTTTGGGTTCTTGACCGCCAGGGACAGACCCTCTCGAAGACCTATATTGCTGTCCCACCAGTTCAGGCACGTCTTTACTGGTTCGGAGATCGGGATCGAGACAGCCTCCAAAGTCTTGTTCTTGTTCCAATGGGAGTCTAGATGGAACTGGAGAGGGCGAAGGTGAAGTCTCCCTAGAGAGATAAATTGTTCCAGGGATGACAGCGTCCCTAGGAGGCTCATCCAACTTCTCACAGAGCAATGGTCTTTCCTCAGCATGAGGCGGACTTTGAGCAAGGCTTGCTCTATCCTGGTGGCAGACGGAAAAGCCCGAAAAGCTAGACTGTGAATCTCCATCCCCAAATAGAGAATCGTTTGGGAGGGAGTCAGTTGAGACTTCTCTATGTTCACCAACAGTCCCAACTCCTTTGCAAGATCCAACGTCCATTGAAGGTCCTGCAGACAGCGATGACGGGACGACACTCTGAGCAGCCAGTCGTCCAGGTACAGGGAGGCTCGAATCCCCGATAAATGTAGAAATTTTGCCACATTTCTCATGAGCCTCGTAAAAACAAGAGGAGCAGGGCTGAGGCCGAAGCACAGTGCTCGGAATTAGTACACTACATTCCTGTATACAAACCTCAGATACGGTTGAGAATCTGGGTGTATAGGAATGTGGAAGTACGCATCCTGCAGGTTGAGAGAGACCATCCCGTCTCCCTCTCTGACCACTGCTAGAACGGATTTGGTGGTCTCCATCGTAAATTTTATTTTGACAACAAAAACGTTGAGCGCACTGACATCCAGCACCGGCCTCCAACCTCCTGTATGCTTTGGTACTAGGAAGAGACGGTTGTAAAATCCCGGTGATTGAAGGTCCGAGACTTTCACCACCGCTCCCTTCTCTAGCAACTGAGACACCTACAGCTGTAGTGCCTGTCTCCTTGACTCCTCTCGATACCTGGGAGAGAGGTCTATAGGGACTTTTACCAGAGGAGGTCTCCGTACAAAAGGTATTTTGTACCCCTCCTTTAGCAACAAAACAGACTCCCGGTCTGCACCCCTCTTCTCCCAGGCCTGCCAGAAGTTGTTCAGTCTGGCCCCTACCGCTGTCTGAGGACGTGGGCAGTCAGACTCTGCCACGGGAGGACTTAGATCCTCTCCTCTTGCCTCTCCTACTATCGGCACGAGCGCCTCCCTTACTGGGGGCTCTGCCACGAAAGGGCGGGATAAACCTCGTTGCTGGAGTATCGAGCTTGGGTCTAACGAGATAAGATGATGAAGGAGCAGCCTTACGCGCCGACGTAGCCATCAAGTCATGGGTATCCTTCTGCACCAGAGAAGCTGCGATATCCTTAATCAACTGCTGAGGGAACAAGGCAGATGACAACGGAGCAAAGAGAAGCTCTGACCTTTGACAGGGAGTTACTCCTGCCAAAAGGAACGAACAAAGAGTCTCCCTCTTCTTAAGGACTCCTGCCGTAAAGGTAGCAGCGAGCTCATTAGAGCCATCACGGATAGCTTTGTCCATGCAGGACATAATTAGCATGGATACATCACGGTCGGCCGAAGAGATCTTCCTGCTCAAGGCTCCCAGCGACCAATCCAAGAAGTTAAAAACTTCGAAGGCCCTATAAACCCCTTTGAGGAGATGATCAAGGTCTGAAGAGGACCAGCAAACTTTTGAGCGTCTCATGGCCAGGCGACGGGGAGAGTCTACGAGGCTTGAGAAGTCTCCCTGGGCAGAGGCAGGAACTCCCAAGCCGAGAACTTCTCCCGTGTCATACCAGACGCTCGCTCTAGAAGCCAGTTTAAAAGGGGGGAAAGCAAAGGCTGTCTTCCCCAAACTCCTCCTGGTGATCAACCAGTCGCCTAGTAAACGCAAAGCTCTCTTAGAAGAGCGAGAGAGCACTAGCTTAGTAAACGACGGCGTCGAAGTAGCTAGGCCTAGCGTAAACTCTGATGGAGGCGAACGAGGAGCAGCAGTCACAAAATGGTCAGGAAACAGTTCCTTAAAAATCAGCATGATCTTTTTAAAATCAAGAGAGGGCTGAGCAACTCTAGGCTCCTCTCCATCTGACAAAGTCCCCAAAGGTATATCAGTTGGAAGGGGATCAGCGACTTCCTCATCCGACGGAACTTCGTCCGACAACTGCCGAGTCTCATGATACGGAGAGACATGCCGAGGAGGCAACGCTTGACAGGCAATGTCAACAAGCAACGGAGCAGCAGCAGCAGAAGAGGAAACGACGTCACGTCGCTGCTGAAAGGACTGAAAGTCTTGTGACTGACCAACAACAACAGCTGAAGTTGATTGACGCTCGACATCACGTCGGACCTGCATTGACTGCAGAGTCTGAGCAGGCAAAACAACCTCCGACTGCGGTGACCGACGCTCAACGTCACGTCGAGGCAACGGAGCCGGTCGGCGAACGTCAGTGCGGGGCTGCGGCGGCAGCAGCTGAACGTCAATCTGAGACTGTAGCAAAGGGGGATCCATGTCACGTGACTGACGAGAATGACTAGGCACACGACTAGCATCGCGTTTCAAAGCACTAGAAACGTTAGCACTAACGTCAAACGGACGAGAAAACACTCGTTTAGGCGGCTGAAGGCCAGAGTCACATTCAGCGCACTGGCGACTCGCAAGCAAAGGATCATCATGAACCTGATCAAAGTCATACTCTTCCATAAGGGAGGCAAGCTTAGACTGCATGTCTCGCAGGACAACCCACTTCGGATCAACGGGAGTCGGAACGGGCCGTGACGTCGGTAACGTCTGCGTTGGCAAAACATTGCCTCTACCGAGACCCTCGGACCCCGTGTTACGCTTTCGCTTAATAGGCGAACAGTCATCCGACGACTGCAAATGGTCAGAGCTGCCCCAATGGCTACAGCCAGGACGCTGGACCTGTCCTGAAGGGACTGACTTTCGCTTCAAGGGTCTAGATACCTTGCGCCAAGGTTTCTTGTGCGATAAGTCTTCGGAGGACGAGGAGAACTTAGTCTCACCCGTCTTATGGTAAGGACGATCTTGACGAGAAACGTCCGATACCAAAGAGGGAACGTCTGTACGTTGGTTTACGCCTCTCGTCCCCTTAAGTCCTACGACATTACTTCTCCCTGGTGCAGGGGAGCCTGAAAGAGGTCTCGGACTAGGGGAGCGACAAGCACGAACAGACGAACCCTCGGTCGCAACACTAAACACATTTTGCGCACTTATCACTTTATCACTTAGATTTTCTGTTTTACCACTCTAACACTTCAACAACTTAACATCTGACATAAGTTGGTTTCTGTCCGATGCTAAGGACTCAACTTTTTCGCCTAAAGCTTGAATCGCTAAAAATATATCCCGCATGGACGGTTCATGAGTGCTAGTAGGGGGATCAGGAACAACTACTACAGGGGAAGGATTAGGTTCAGGGGCATGGGAGGAGGAAAATTCCAAAGATCTAGAGGAGCTTCTCCTCACCCTATCTCTCTCAAGCTTACGAGTATATTTTTCATACTCAAGCCATTCGAATTCCGACAAGACCACGCACTCCTCACACCGATCTCCTAATTGACAGGATTTACCCCGGCAATTAGAACAAACAGTATGAGGGTCGACAGAGGCCTTGGGAAGACGTTTGTTACAATCCCTCGCACACTTGGGTTATACAGAAGGGTCAGCCATTTTGAACAATCAGAGAAAATCCAAGTCAAAACCAAATTCATCAACAATAAACACCAGCCAAAAACTGGGGTTTCAAGAGTTTAATTGAAGAAACACACCAACACCTCGAAAGCCAATAAACAACCAAAATAAAGTACTTCACCAATTCGGTCGAAAACTCGAGGTCATAAAGCGAGTGGAACCAACTTTTCGACAAGACCGACAGAGAAGAACTGGAGAAATTGACAAGTATATGCGGTATCTGGCCGATAGTCGGCGCTGGTGGGCACACCCGCAACCTTCATGGCGATCGCTCGCGAGTTTTTGGAATCTGTCGAGCCGTCGGAGACGTCAGCTATTATATATTCACCGGCTAAGTTTAATATTTAAAAATGAACAATAAGTCATCAAGTTA
>NC_090727.1:24608642-24611142 GCF_036898095.1 Palaemon carinicauda | reverse complement strand
CTATTTTCTTGATGTCATGAGAATGAATATTGAAATAGATACCTTATCTATATTTTTTTAGAGATGACTATAAAGTCATTTGATTATTTTTCATTTCCGGAAAATATTACATTTTTTTTATAGTAATTACCACAGACGATGTTTTGATCAGATCATTATCTAATGTGTCTAATTCACCAATGCCTGTTTTGTCCCTATTAAAGGTTTTTAAACGTGCTTGCCCGGACCGAACAAACACAAATAAGCTCATCAATATATATCTCTACTGTCTCGATAGGTCCTGGGCGTGTGTCCACTGCACATACACATGGGTCAGTGTTTCCACTTCAGGGGAAAATACCCCATTTTAGAGGAGTCCGAGTTTATTTAGGGTTAGGTCTAGGAGATTTCTTTAAAAAGGAAAATCTCGGAGAATTATAGCATTTTTCATATCAAATGCACATTTCCTAGAAATTACTCTGTAAATGTGTGTTTAAAGTGCCTTTTTAGTGAAATGATATACTGTATAGCAAGATAAGAGAAGTATAAATTGTATATTGGAAATATGATTATGAACTCTGTAGTCTGAAATATAGATCGGACGTGTTAACAAAACTGAAAGAAAATAAGCCTCCTTTGATTCCCACTATCATGGATGGATACCAGAGGCTCAATATGCAGTTGTAATCCTGTGAATATTCATCATATTTTGCTTGAGTTTGATGTAATTAGAATTTAGCTAAAAGAGCCAGAGTGAACCTCCGACGGAGAATCATTGGTATGAAGCATTACAATTTTTGAGCCAACCACCATAGCTATCCTATCAACAACCCCACATTGATAACCTAGCAACAGGTAAGACGAAGTTTGACATTATGAATGCATTTTCTCAAGGATATGAACGGATTTACAAGTGTCCGGGTTAAGCTACGTGCTTCATATGGAATCAAATTCACTCATGCAACCGGCAGCCTAGACTTAGCACCAATAAGGTCCATTCACGGTCCAGGTATACCAGGTCGGCCAAACAGCGTACCGGTTTTAAGCCTCTTCTGCATACCTACATCATCTGACTGATGAACTATAATGATTTCCATACTCAAAAACTTTCGTGTGATTGAATTTCCCATTTATGGAAATATTAAATTATTTTATGTTAAATACGACAGGAAAAGTCATAATTATTCGATATTAATATCATTGTTGATAGTTTTGGTCATAATTTCTATCCAGTAAAATGCATTGTAGATTCTTACCTTTTTTTATACATGCAATGCCTAAGTACAGCGATCTCTTTATGGCTTAATTTTCATTTAGTGGGATTGTTCATCAAATGATCTTTGAAAAGTTCAACCAAAAAGTTTTACATTTCTGCAATATGCTAATATAAATAATATATAAAAAAGGGTGTGTTCAGTAAACCCCTGTACTAAAATTTCTATAATTTGCTACATATAAGAATTCGTCATTTTTAAATGACTTTTAACTTGAATGTATGAATTACATTTGCTATGAGCCATATTATACGTAACTAAATACTTCGAAAAACATACATAACAACGTATTTATTCATCCACTCATTTATCAATATTTTTTTTTTTTTGTGTTCAAGAGGTTTTTTTTTGGTAGTATGCGGATTTTGATGATATTTAGATGCTGTTTGTGTTTACTTTGTCGTAATTAAATAAAAAGAGAATGAATAGAAAAAAGGTCACATGGAAGCTTCTGAATAATTATCTGAGAAATATTTCGATAGGGGACCAACTGTTTTGGATAGTGTTTTTACCAAAACCAAAATAAGTTACTTTTTGGGATAGTAGACAGCGTAGACTAATGTTAATCCAGCCCTTGCATTTTTTAGCATATTTCCGCTGTTTATGACTGTACATAATGCACAAGTCGATAAAATGATTTTACTTATTTGTTGTTAATAGAATACATTCGGTTATTGATTTGAAATTTATTTTCTTTACAGGTAAGTGTGCAACCAATTTGGGTTATGGACATGAAGATAACTACGGAAGGTAATGTTAAGTTAACATATGGTCGTTTTAATTTTTAACGATTACTGTGTGTTTATTTGATGATTCTAGGTTTTTTTTTTTTCTTTTTCACATTGGGTCAATTCGATGAGGTTGACCGTCCATATTCATTTTCCGTTTAGCAGAGTAGTCAACTAAACACCTTTCGTGTGTTGTGTTTGTTCGTCATTGGAAGTTACTGTGAGTAAAATGATAGTATACCCTTAATTAGATTTAAATAAAGATTTTCGGCAACATGTGTCCAGTAATCACTTTTCATATAGTGCGTCAGCTCACTATAATGGTGAACGTCTTTTTCTCCGAACACAATAGACCTCATAAACAGGTTCATTTAGGTGTTTAATATACAACAGACCTTTCATGAATATAGCGTCTGGCTGAATGGGCCATCAAACAGTGCTGCAGTATATGGTCACTTGATTGAGAGAGTTCAGTGTGTTCTTAAACAGTTTGTATTTATATCGTGCTTGTCAGAATGT
>NC_090727.1:24571142-24603642 GCF_036898095.1 Palaemon carinicauda | reverse complement strand
TCTCCCCCGGCGCCCTCGTCAACGCTCCTGCCCGTCTTTCTTCAGCCCGCGGCATCGGAAATTCGACATGGAGTTCCCCCTGCTGAGTTGGACGTCTCAGGCGATTCGGCTGATTCCCTCTCCTCCTTGTCGTCATCCTCTGTCCTCAGATTCATCGTCATCGGAGGACAAAACCAAGTCCACGAAGAGGAAGCGGGAGAGGTCCCGGAAAAAGAAGAAGTCCCGCTCCCGTTCCAGACAAAATAAGAGAGAGTCCAGACCATCCAAGAAGAAGGCTAAAAGGAGTAAGTTGAAAGATTGGGTGAACATCACGGTGCCCCAGAGCGAGCTGTTTAAGGTCACCGCAGCCGCGGCCACTTCCGGTTGGCTCCCTAGAGCCTCATCTTCACCGTCTCGCCCCTCCTTCTCCGCCTACGGACCAGAACCCCATCAAGGGAGGTCTATCCAAGCCCCCGTGACGCGCCTAAGTCTGCGAAGGCCTCCGCTACATCTACTCTGCGGAGGAAGGCGCTCCACCAGATGGAAGGCGTGGCTCCAGCCGCGGGCACCTTGGCTGACTTCATTAAGCACCAAGGGCACCCGACGGCCCGGGATAACCCCACGGACACGAGAAACCCCGCAGGGCAAGGTAATCCCATGACGGATACCTTCGCCCCTGCGGGTCCGCCCGTGACACGGGCAGGCCCATCCAACGTTAGCCCCCCCCCCCCCGTCATCGAAGATACTCGAGCAGAGGGACTGGTGACGGAGGACCTGGTAGAAGGAGGAGAGTGCTCATCGGATGACATCTCCTATCGAAAAGCGAAGATACTCGTGTGGAGGGACTGGTGACGGAGGCCGTGGTAGAAGGAGGAGAGTGCTCATCAGATGATATCTCCTCCTATCGAAAAGTGTTGGCCCTCATAAGACGGCACCATCGGCTGGATGAACCCAAGCCCGCCTCGTAACAGACCTGGCTCTCCGGACTCAGCAGGCTGGTGGAGAATCCAGTGCAACAGAAGCCCTCCTTAGCTCTACCCTTAGCTCCTGACGTCAAGCTGGGTATGGAGCATATAGACAAATTCTTGGCCGGCCTGGAAGACGCCCCTAGGAGTCAAAGTTCCTCGAAGCTGCTCCTGGGCTAAGGACGCAGAAGAGATTTTACTTGCCAGAAGGTCGTCGTGGAGGGCCCCGCGCAGTGGAGACAGCCATTACCACGTTGAACCAGGGTGCCGCTGAAGACAGAGCGTCCACGGCCCCGGTGTGTTTTTCCCCTTCGGAGACTTCCATGATGGAGGACATGGCCCAAGACTTGGTTTACGTTCCTCCTGGTTAGACTGGTGGGTCTGCACGTCGGTAGGCTTTCAGTCTTCACATGATCTGTCCCTCCCAGAGAACCAAGCCTTATTGAAAGAGCTGATTAGCTCAGGGGGCAAAGCCCTAAAGTTTTTATCGTACCAATCTCTCTCCCAGGCCACCAATCGGGTCCTGAGGAAAAGGGATACAGTCCTCAGCAAGTTACTGAAAAAACTCCCTGACCGGGAGGCGAGAAAGTTGAGGAATACCTCGGTCTGGGACGAGTCTATCCTCCCCCTCAAGATAGTGGAAGAGACGATGGAGAGGGTGAGGAAAATGAAAGACGTGGGAGAGCGTAGACCTCCCCCCATGAGACGCCCACCACACACGAGACCCTCCGTGGACGTCCCTCACCCTTCCCGTTCATCCCCCCCCTCTCTCTCTCTCTCTCTCTCTCTCTCTCTCTCTCTCTCTTCGAATTTCATCCTTTGAAAATTGTCAATGAGAGATACTTGATTCACTGGCTTCTAAGTAGGTTAGAGGCCTAATCCAGTAATATAAAACTATATTCTTCGTAGTGAACCTCCATCCTTTTTTTTTTTCTTACTCATGTCGATACCAATAGTGTAAGAAAGTAACAGTGCATCCAGTCAAGAGAGAGAGAGAGAGAGAGAGAGAGAGAGAGAGAGAGAGAGAGAGAGTTTAAAAGATATTTTGGAGAGGCTATTTCAAGACCAGTTTCCGTTTTACAATAACATGGACAGAAATTCAGATTTTTCTCGACCTTTCATCTGTTAAACCAGTTTCTCATTCTTTAGATTGTAATATTTGAATATTTGGGAATTTGATTGAAGAAATATTTCCTGGAGAGTTATACTATCGCATTTAATGTCGATCATTTATATTTTGGTGATTGTATCCATCAGCCCGATTGTCTGGTTCATTGCGTCGGTGTTGCTTCTCCTAGAAGAGCTACTTATACCATAGCTAAAGAGTCTCTTCTACTCTTACCAAAGGGAAAAGTGGCCACTGAACAATTACAGTGCAGTAGTTAACTCCTTGAGTGAAGAAGAATTGTTTGGTAATATCAGTGTTGTCAGGTTTATAAGGACAGAGAAGAATAAGTCAAGAATAAGCCAGACTGTTCGCTGTATGCTCAGGCAAAAAGAAAATGAACCGTAACCAGAGAGAAGGATCCAATGTGGTACTGTCTAGCCAGTCAAAGGACCCCATAACTCTAGCTGTAGTATCTCAAGGGGGTGCTGGTGCCCTGGCCAACCTATTGTTTCCTCACCATACCAGTCGTATATGTTGGATAATTATTTTGATAAAAAAGGGGGGTTTTAGAATTCAAAGGTATGGAGTTGACTCGCATCTTAAATTAGATTACCCGCTTTCGTTTTGAACTTTTATGTGAGTATATTAAATCTTGTGTATGTGAATACCGTAGCTGACCATCCGTTCAGCCGAAAATTTTTGACTAATGAAATGTAAAAAGAAATTTTCTTTTTGACAAATGTCGTGTGGGAATTTTTGATGAATTTTTCTGAGAGGAAAGTTGATAACTTAAATGTATTTATTCAGTCTGGAGTTTGGTAAATCTAAGCACGCTCTCTCTCTCTCTCTCTCTCTCTCTCTCTCTCTCTCTCTCTCTCTCTCTCTCTCTCTCTCTCTCTCTCTCTCTCTCTCATTTGTATCCAGTTTAGACTTTTACTCTTAAATATTTTGTTCTAGTGTACACGACCCGTCAAAAAATTACAGCTAAATACCCCTCTTACCAGGGTATCACTGCTCCCTCTCCCTCCTACCCGAAGGTCGTTCAGAGCAAGGCGTGATAGGAAAGAAACATTTTGTATATGTATATATATATATATATATATATATATATATATATATATATATATATAGATAGATAGATAGATATAGATATATATATATATATATATATATATATATATATATATATATATATATATATATATAGATATATAGATACATATTTATATGTAGATATATATATATATATATATATATATATATATATGTATATATATATATAGATAGATAGATAGATAGATATATATATTTATAGATATATATGTATATAAATTTATATATATATATATATATATATATATATATATATATATATATATATATAGATAGATAGATAGATAGATAGATATATATATATATATATTTATATATATATATATATATATATGTGTGTGTGTGTGTGTATATATGTATATGTGTGTGTATATATATATATATATATATATATATATATATATATATATATATATATAGCCAGGTACTTGCTCCTTATTATGTAGGGGAGATGCTCATTATTGGCATTTCTCTTCTTTGCTCTCAATTGTATCGACCTTTTCTCCCTTCAGTAAGGAACAATACATTTTCATCCTTTGTATTGTCTTCTAGAAGAAGGGATACCCTGTTGTTATAAAGCATATGTTAATGTTTTTAATGTATTTGCTTCTTATCGTAACTTTAACAAAATTAGAGTGAAAGAGTGTTTGTGAAAAGGAAAAGGGATCCTTAAGTTTCTCTCTCTCTCTCTCTCTCTCTCTCTCTCTCTCTCTCTCTCTCTCTCTCTCTCTCTCTCTCTCTCTCTCACACACACACACACACACCCGCTGCCTAATGAATAATGGTACCACGAACGAGCCTTGTGGAAAGTATTATTGACGTACGATTGACACTGTAATCGAAAAATGTCATATTGAAATGTCGTTGGCTTCAAATGTCAAGATAAATTCAAAGCCTCGAGTGGTGATGCCCCCTTTTTTTCGCTGTAGCTTAATCGGATTATTTAATCACCGATTGCTAATTTTAGCTTAAACCACATCCAGGTATGGTACGAATTGGTAATTAGGTTAAATACTTGTGTTGTTAACACGGCCTTGAAGTAGAAAGTATGTCTATAGCCTCCTATCGCTAATTTCATTCAAATATCGCAACTGGGGATAATGAGGGTGATAATGAAGATCTTTGAACACCATCGATTATGATTTCATTTGCATTTTGTAAATATGCCGTGACTATAATCAATTTGTTTAGCGCGACAGATTTGCACAGACTTGCATCGGTGCCCTTTTAGCTCGGAAAAGTTTCCTGATCGCTGATTGGTTGGACAAGATAATTCTGACCAATCAACGATCAGGAAACTTTTCCGAGCTAAAAGGCACCGCTGTGAGTCGGTGCAAATTTGCCTCGCTAATAAAATTAACTTTAGTCATTCCTCTTTTTCGTTTGATATAGAATGTAGATATTCATGGGCTTATGCATATTGTTTTTCCAACCAGGGTTGTAGCTTAGCAAGTAATAATACTAAATAATAATGATATATTGCTCTGGTTTTCGCGTCTGAAAGGCTATATTCCTAGTTAAATCTTAAATCTCTTTCCCTATCCTCGTGATTATTATTATAATTAATATCTACAAAAATATTTTCTAAAATATGACATCATTAACTTCGCCAACTTCATTAGGAAGGTTGTATTTTGATAGGCTTGTATTTATTTATTTATTTGTGTTTTTTTTTCTTGTGAATCGTATAACTCAAAAACTATTTGACCGAACCTCATAGATTTTTGTGGGATGATGACTGGCCGTGATCAAAGGTCCAAAGCCTCTATTTACTAGATCCTGATCAATTCTTATCCGATTTGCATGAAACCTGCTAAAAGGTGCATCATTCAATTGCCTAGTAATAATTTGTTTCCAAGGTAACAAATGTGGCGTTAGATGATTATTTAAAAGAAAATGAAATATGTCTAGTGCTTCAATCTTTCCGTTTGTTTTTATACATATTTCAATTGCCTATCTTGTAATAATTTGTTTCCAAGGTAACAAAAGTGGCGTTGGCGAAGGTATGCCCTCCACCGAGTCCCCGTTTTACTTTCCGTTTAAGTCGGCCTTTGTTCACTGTTAGATGATTATTTCAAAGAAATGGAAATATATGTATCTAGTGCTTCAATCTCTCTCTCTCTCTCTCTCTCTCTCTCTCGTGTTTTTACCCTTGTTTTTCCATTTGACCCTCGGCAGATCGAAAGGCAACCTTTGCATGAACATCATTGCGCGTATCAGACCCAGAGGATTATTCGCCCTCATAGGAATCCTATGTTTGGCCTTATCTCTCTCTCTCTCTGCCAACCATATTTCTATCGCCAGATTGGAATCTCAGGAAAATTTCTCCCCCCTTCTCATCCAGCTGAAAAGCATATCGCGTTTACTAGGTAAAAGCTTTCAATGGCATGGAAGCATAAATTTTGGAGATGATCTATTATATATATTATTTATTTTTATCTGGAAGACAAAGGGAGAGGTATAGAGAGAATGAATAATTGATAAACACTGGATGAGAGAGAGAGAGAGAGAGAGAGAGAGAGAGAGAGAGAGAGAGAGAGAGAGAGAGAGAGAGAGAGAGAGAGAGATTTGAAATATTTATGGCAATTTCATGATTATTCGTGTGCTCATCCACCCGGATTTTATTATTTTATGTTTTCATTTATATCGTGAGTTTATGTGCTGATATAAAATCCTCCGAACGTTTCTCGAAAAATGATGAAATTACATGTTATTTATAACGATTAGCGAGAAAAGCTTTAATTCCAAGCTGATTAACTTTCCACTAAAATTGTCTTGTCTTTCGCCCACCGCTTCTCTGGGCGTTCCTTTTACCGGGCCAATCCTTCCGCGGCCCTTTATTGCATCCACGCCACTGAGAGAAGACTGCATACTGCATACGTAATGTCATTGCGAAGAAGTTGATACCTCCGGAGTGATGTTATTAGGCTTAGAGATACGACGTGATAATATATAAAGTCAAAGATGGCGCTTATAATGAGATGGCGCGGGTTACCTCGCCATCTGGAGTAGGCACAGAGACCCTCCACCCCGTCCCGGGGGGGGGGGGGTCAATTGTAGTAGAGTGGGGGTAGAAATGCTGGTAAAGGAGGTTTATTTCATGTTGCAGGCCGTCATCATTTCGCCAGATGTTGGGACAGAAACAGTTAGGTCTTACAAGGGGGTGAGCTTGGAATTAGTCCTTGCTACATGGAGGCAGAGTGATTCTTCAAGAATTTTTGGGTGGAGGATATTGCACTGTATTTGTCAGTGAAGTCAGAGAGAGAGAGAGAGAGATAGTACAGTTCACTACTGTACAGTACATTCAAGGCCAATATAGATATTGGCCTTGAGTACATGAAACTCCTTGCTATCCACTTCTTTGTCATTCGTATACTTAAAACGCGTAGCGTTTACAGCACAAAGTCTATGAACACAAGATTTGTTCAGTAATATTTAATTACTCAAATGATAAGAATGACCCAAATATCTCGGATTCACAGTAAGGTAAAGGTGCCTGGTTTTTATTCCAGTGTCCTAAGCAAAGATGCTCACCAAAACGTCAACCGTTTACTGGCTTTCCCATTAACAGCTTAAGCTCACAGCCCCGGGGATCGATCTGCTGCCATGCGAATGCTAGGCGAATGCGTAACCACAGTATTAACCAGTTACAAAAGAGCTGCATCATATTAAAATTAATCTTTTATTAAAAGTATTTCTCTAGATATTTTTATTTCTCTTTCTTCGGTTTCAAAAATATAGTTTTCAATGAACACTGAAGAATTGCTTTGTTCCTTCGTATATATTTTATTTCTCTTATGGTTAAAAGATATAGTTTCCAGTGAAGACTATTTGAGGGATTTGCTTTATTCCTTTGTATTTTAATTCTCTCTTTGGGTAGAGAAATATAGTTTTCTAATAAGACTATTTGAAGAATTGCTTTATTCCTTCGTATATATTTTATTTCTCTCATAGGGTAGAAAAATATAGCTTTCTAATAAGACTATTTGAAGGATTTGCTTTATTCCATTGCATGTATTTTATTTCTCTCATAGGGTAGAAAAATATAGTTTTCTAATAAGACTATTTGAAGGATTTGCTTTATTCCAATGCATGTATTTTATTTCTCTCATAGGGTAGAAAAATATAGTTTTCTAATAAGACTATTTGAAGGATTTGCTTTATTCCAATGCATGTATTTTATTTCTCTCATAGGGTAGAAAAATATAGTTTTCTAATAAGACTATTTGAAGGATTTGCTTTATTTATTTTTTTTTTCGTATTGCCTGGCATTGTTGGTATTATTAGCCTTTTAGAGGGTTCTTTACAGGCTTCAGTTTCTTTGATACCAAATGAGGGTCTTTGTCGCCGTCGGGTTTTATCGAAACCCCCTGCAAAAAGGACAATTGCCTCCTATAATACATGCCCTCGGGTTAGCAACCGGGCCACGGACGTTTAGTTGTTGATTGCTTAGTTACATTTGCATCTCTCTCTCTCTCTCTCTCTCTCTCTCTCTCTCTCTCTCTCTCTCTCTCTCTCTCTCTCTCTGATATATATATATATATATATATATATATATATATATATATATAATTATGGGTGTGTACGTGTGCGTATTTGTGTATAATGTGTATGCATTTGTACAATCAAACCCAACACACGCGCACACTTATGTATACAGTGGATATGTGTATGTATATATATATATATATATATGTATGTATGTATGTATGTATATATATGTGTGTGTGTGTGTGTGTGTGTGTGTGGTATGCCGTATAACATTTTTAAAATCCCTCATTTCATTTTTTGTTTATGTGTAAGAGTATGTAAGACTGTTACAATTTGTCACCGGGAAATATAGAAACATTGTATGATAATGTTATTACCTTTGATTTCTTGAAAACAGAAACAGTCGATGTTAAGAAAGATATATTTGCTATAAATGATGTGAAAGGAATTTTACAACGTTCTATTTTTGTAATATGACAAAATGATGTTAATATGCTTTTAGCCATCTAAAATTATTGTAATTATTTTGTTAATATCTAATTTTTCTGTTACTGCGGTTCTATTATTGTTATTATTATTATTATTATTATTATTACTTGCTAAGCTACAACCCTAGATGGAAAAGCAGGGTGCTATAAGCCCAGGGCTCCAACAGGGAAAATAGCACAGTGAGGAAAGGAAAAAAGAAAAAAGAAAATATTTCAAGAAGAGTAACATTGAAATAAATAACTCCTATATAAACTTTATAAACTTTATCAAAACAAGAGGAAGAGAAATTAGATAGAATAATGTGCCCGAGTGTACCCTCAAGCAAGAGAACTCTGACCCAAGACAGTGGAAGGCCATGGTACAGAGGCTATGACACTACACAAGACTAGAGAACAATGGTTTGATTTTGGAGTGTCCTTCTCCTAGAAGAGCTGCTTACCATAGCTAAAGCTACTCGGTTTATGTTTTACAATAATACATCGTGTATCCAGAAAATATTTTCTCCATTACAAGAGATTAAGCCTCTAATAAATTAATCTCTTTGTGTTCATGGTGTAGCTGATGAAGTAAAGTTTTTGTTATTATTATTATTATTATTATTACTATCCAAGCTACAATCCAAGTTGGAAAAGCAAGATGCTATAAGCCCAGGGGCTCCAACAGGGAAAAATAGCCCAGTGAGGAAAGGAAATGAGGAAATAAATAAATGAACAGAACAAATTAACAATAAATCATTCTAAAAAACAGTAACAACGTCAAAACAGACATGTCATATATAAACTATTAACAACATCAAAAACAAATATGTCATAAATAAACTATAAAAGACTCATGTCCGTCTGGTCAACAAAAAAGCATTTGCTCCAACTTTGAACTTTTGAAGTTCTACTGATTCAACCACCCGATTAGGAAGATCATTCCACAACTTGGTAACAGCTGGAATAAAACTTCTAGAGTACTGCGTAGTATTGAGCCTCGTGATGGAGAAGGCCTGGCTATTAGAATTAACTGCCTGCCTAGTATTACGAACAGGATAGAATTGTCCAGGGAGATCTGAATGTAAAGGATGGTCAGAGTTATGAAAAATCTTATGCAACATGCATAATGAACTAATTGAACGACGGTGCCAGAGATTAATATCTAGATCAGGAATAAGAAATTTAATAGACCGTAAGTTTCTGTCCAACAAATTAAGATGAGAATCAGCAGCTGAAGACCAGACAGGAGAACAATACTCAAAACAAGGTAGAATGAAAGAATTAAAACACTTCTTCAGAATAGATTGATCACCGAAAATCTTGAAAGACTTTCTCAATAAGCCTATTTTTTGTGCAATTGAAGAAGACACAGACCTTATATGTTTCTCAAAAGTAAATTTACTGTCGAGAATCACACCTAAAATTTTGAAAGAGTCATACATATTTAAAGAAACATTATCAATACTGAGATCCAGATGTTGAAGAGCCACCGTCCTTGACCTACTTACAATCATACTTTGAGTTTTGTTAGGATTCAACCTCATACCCCATAATTTGCACCATGCACTAATTCTAGCTAAATCTCTATTAAGGGATTCACCAACCCTAGATCTACATTCAGGGGATGGAATTGATGCAAAGAGAGTAGCATCATCTGCATATGCAACAAGCTTGTTTTCTAGGCCAAACCACATGTCATGTGTATATAGTATGAAAAGTAATGGGCCAAGAACACTACCCTGTGGAACACCGGATATCACATTCCTATAATCACTATGGTGCCCATCAACAACAACTCTTTGAGATCTATTACTTAAAAAATCAATAATAATGCTAAGAAACGACCCACCCACTCCCAACTGTTTCAGTTTGAAAACAAGAGCCTCATGATTAACACGGTCAAAAGCAGCACTAAAATCAAGGCCAATCATACGAACTTCCCGACCACAATCAAGGGATTTCTGTACAGCATTGGAGATTGTAAGAAGGGCATCACATGCTCCAAGGCCTTTACGAAAACCAAATTGCAAACTAGGGAGTAGATGATTACCTTCAGCAAACCTATTAAGACGTTTTGCCAGAAGACGTTCAAAAACTTTAGATAACATGGGAGTTATGGAAATTGGGCGGTAATCAGTGGGACTTGAGCTACCACAAACACATTTACATAGAGGAGTAACATTACCAATTCTCCAACTAGTGCTAAAAGCTCCTCTTCTTGCTAACTTGCGCAAAATAACAGATAACTTTGGAGCTAAGAAATCTGCTGTCTTTATAAAAAACAAAGGAAAAATACCATTTGGGTCTACACCTCCATAAGCATCAAGGTCCATCAACAGAGCTTTAATCTCACGAGATCGAAAAGCTAAACTAGTTAGTTTAGCCTCAGGAAAACAGGAATGAGGAAGTTCAAGTTTTTCATTACTCTGTTTACTGTCAAAAACATCAGCCAAAAGGGTTGCCTTTTCCTTTGGACAGTGAGTGACTGAGCCATCTGGTTTAAGTAAAGGAGGAACTGTTGCATTTACACCAAAGAGTGCAGATTTAAGGGTAGACCACCATTTATGTTCCTGAGTTGTACCAGAAAGTGTTTCTTTTATGGTTAAATTGTACTCCTTTTCAGTTGAGGCATAAACTCTCTGAGCAAAAGCTCGAAGCTGAGTATAGTTGTTCCAGGTCAAATCTGATCTGTTACCCTTCCAAAGATGATAGGCCTCCTGTTTCTCCAAATAAGCACGTCTACAATCATCATTGAACCACGGTTTGTCCTTCACTCGGTACCTTAGCACACGAGAAGGGATATGCCTATCAATTATGTTGACTAGATTCTCATTCAAAGGGACAACAGGATCTACACTATTATATAATTGTGACCAATTCAAGCACAAAAGATCATGTAAAATCCCATTCCAGTCTGCTTGGGATTTCATATAAATTTTACAAGAATATGATATATCAGGGACAGGCTGCTCAGTCTTCACTAATAATGAAATCAAGGCATGATCAGATGTCCCGACTGGAGAACCAACCTTACTAGTTATAACGCCAGGGGAGTCAGTGTATACGAGGTCCAAGCAATTACCAGACCTGTGAGTAGCTTCATTTATGATTTGCTCACAGCCTGATTCAGAGGCAAAGTCTAAAGCTCTTAAGCCATGGCGATCGGTAGGAGAGATAGAACTTAACCACTCCCTATGGTGAGCATTAACTTTGTAAAGTTTGACTTCTCTAATTAGCAAGAAGTAACGATGTCTGTTGGCTTACGAAAGCATGCAGAAACTATAAGTACATCATTGGGCCTGGCTGTGTTCCCCTCTTTAATATTTAAGTTATGCTTGTGTTCTACTGCTTAGTAGGAAATGTCGGTCCTTTTCAGAATTTAAGTCTATCGGTTTTGTTTGGTTTACTGTTTGTCAGCATTATGTATTTCCGTCAATTTAAAGGTTTAAAGGGCGCTCATTAATGGCAGAGGCAAGGGACAGAGACATTGCCCTAGCAAGCAGGACATTGCCCTAGAGACTGACCATATATCCTATGATCAGCGCCCAAGACCCCCCCCTCCACCTAAGCTAGGACCAGGGAGGGCCAGGCAATGGCTGCTTATGACTCAGCAGATAGACCTATAGGCTCCCCCAAACCCCCATTCCTTAAGGAATGGTATGGTTGCAACCACTAAAGGAACTAACGAGTCTGAGCGGGACTCGAGCCCCCGTGAGGCGATCACCAGGCAGAGACGTTACCAATCAGACCACAACATTTACAAAGGTAGACCATGATTAACAGATGTTCAATACTACACAGTATTCTAGAAGTTTTTTTTCCAGCTGTGACCAAGTTGTGGAATAATCTTAATCGGGTAGTTGAATCAGTAGAACTTCAAAAGTTCAAAGTTGCAGCAAATGTTTTTATGTTGAACAGGGTAACATAAGTAATTTTATAATTATATAAGAATTATCTGTTTTAATGTTGATGTTTTTTAGAATATTTGATTTTTCATTATTTCTTATATTGTTTGTTTATTTCCTTATTTCCTTTCCTCACTGGGCTATTTTTTCCTCGTTGGAGCCCTTGGGCTTATAGTATATATCTTTTCCAACTAGGGTTGTAGCTTGGCTAGTAATAATAATGATGATAATAAAAATATGCCTGAAAGGCTGATTGCCCATATGCCACTATACTGCTAAATGGATTTCCATCAATCTTTGTACAATGATAAACCTTCATCCATATATCTGTCTACCCGGCTGTCCCTCTGTTACATTAACTTTGCCATAGCAACTCCTTTTATACGGGGATTTCAATCAGACTTTGTACATAGGTAGAAATGTGGGGATTTCCATCAGACTTTGTACATAGGTAGAAATGTGGGGATTTCCATCAGACTTTGTACACAGGTAGAAATGTGGGGATTTCCATCAGACTGGATATAAGAAGAAATGTGCCTTTGTATGAAGCGAGGTTGTCTGTGAGTCTATGTATGTGTTGCTCTTACCTTGTCATCGGAATTCCTCTTACAACGTGGAAGTGAATTTAGGCAAACTTTTAATCAAGGTAGACAATAAAAAACTGTGGTATGTCACTCACAGTTACCTTTTCATGTAAATACCTGTACTTTGCCAAAGCGTGAAATTATGAATGTAAATTCCTTTTTTTTTCCAGGAATTCATAGATAGATTTTTTTTTATCATTTTTTGTAAGGTTAGATTTAACCATGGTCCCAAGTTTTTTTTTTTTTTTTTTTTTTTTTTTTTTTTTTTTTTTTTTTTTTTTTTACAATAATTGTAAGTGATAGAAATGTCACATTTGTATTACATAAATTTCATTACTACTACTACTACTACTACTACTTCTACTTGTTAACCTACAACAGTAGTTTGTAAATCAGGAAGCTATAAGCCCAAGGGCTCCAACAGGGAAAATAACCCAGTGAGGAAAGGATATGAGGAAATAAATAAACTACAAAAGTAATTAACAATTAAAATGAAATACTTTAAGAACAATAACATTAAAATAAATCTTTCATATATAAAATAAAAAAATAAAAACTGGGAGAGAAGTAGGATAGAAGAGTGTGGTTGAGTGTATCTTCATGTAAGAGAACAGTTGATACCATGGTGTGGAGGATAAAGGCACTACCCAAGACTAGAGAACAATGGTTTGATGTAGAGCGTATTGGGACTACTATTGTTATAAACATATTCTCGGAAGGATTATTATATTTAAGATTTATAAACTTTGAAATTAAGATGGATTTAAAGATGTTTTACCGTTTACTCATTTTTAGTAGGAATAGAAGAACGCATACGGAAGTGTATTTTTCTTAGGCGATTTATCGTCCGCTCAATGAAAATATAATTGTAATTCAATTATTGCACAGCACATATCTGGCACATTTTCTTCACACTCTCTCTCTCTCTCTCTCTCTCTCTCTCTCTCTCTCTCTCTCTCTCTCTCTCTCTCTCTCTCTCTCTCTCTCGTGGTATTATTTACCGGGAAATCTTGAATAGGTTTGGTATAAACGCATTTTCTTGGTTATTGAGTTGTTCAGGAAATAATGGTATTTGTCCATATTTGTCTATGATAACAATTAGATCTTTGATATTCTTAAAAGAACATAGATTTGAAACTTGTTATTATAAGCTTCTAAAAACCGCCCTTGTTTAGAAACGAGTGCCGAAGATATTTAAAAGCAATGTTTACGATGTGTTAATTTCATTCTGATTATACTCAATGACCATAGTTGTTTTGGCTAATATTTCATGGCCGGATGCCTTTCCTGCCGCCAACCCTCCCCATTTACCCGGGTACCACAGGAGTTAGAAAACTATCAGATGAGATCCAAGAAAGTAGACTGAGGTGGTATGGTCATGTCATGAGAAGAGATGAACAGTATATTGGGAGGTGAGTGATGGAAATGGAGGTACAGGGAACGAGAAGGAGAGGGAGACCAAAGCGAAGGTGGATGGACTGTATCAAGGATGACCTTCGATCAAAGGGATTAACCGGTGATGAAGTGTGGGACAGAAGTAGATGGAGAAAGCTGGCCAGAAACATCGACCCCACATAGAAGTGGGAAAAGATGTAGACAAAGAAGAAGAAGAAGAATGTTTACGATGAGTTTTTTGATGAATTTTGTATTTAATGTTTGTTATGAATCTTTGCTCAAGTGTGATGTCACAATAAGCCTTGGAAAAAAACAAAGAACTTTTGTTACTTGTTTGCGGATATGTTAATTTTTGACCTTTCATATTTTACTTCTTTTTAATTTCTTTGTTTCCGTCGAAAGTTGGAGAGGAGTTGCATAACATGTCCCAAGTAAGAGTGTTTTGAAAACGTTACCTTTCCTGGAAGCGCTTTCATTCATCTATATTTAGATGAGTGGTTCTTTTATAAGCCTTTGTTTACACGTGTTTTATATATATATATATATATATATATATATATATATATATATATATATATTATTATTATTATTATTATTGTTATTATTACTTGCTAAGCTACAACCCTAGGTGGAAAGCAGAGTGCTATAAGCCCAAGGGCTCCAGCAGAAAAAATAACCCAGTTAGGAAAGGAAATCAGGAAACTATATGATAAGCAACTAACAACTAAAATAAAATAATTTTAAGAACAGCAAAAACACCAAAATCAATATCTCATATATTTATGCTCTAAAACTGTTGTGTAAATAACTATCGAATATAATAAAAACGAATACACTGAAAATGTTGTGAAACTTAATATCGAATATAATTATGACTTTCCAGAAAAAAAGCCATAAAGCAATTAGGTACAAACTATCAGTTAGATGAAGCGGTAGTTCAAATATAAGGCAATTTGACAAAAACTATATATAATTATGAGTGTTTCCAGAACGGTGATTAGACCAATCGTAATTTTAGACGAGATGGTTTTAGACCAATCGTGTTCTTGGACCAATCGTACCTTTAGACCAATTCACTTTGGACCAATTGGTATTAGACTAATCGTCGAGTTGATTCCCCCTGGGACCTCTGATCCTCAAAATTCTGCTATTAGGAGGAATATAAATTATGGCTTATATGAATGAATATATATATATATATATATATATATATATATATATATATATATATATGTGTGTGTGTGTATATATATATATATATATATATATATATATATATATATATATACATATATATATATATATATATATATATATATATATATATATGTATGTGTGTGAAACAATTTCACTAGTTTTAGTCTCATATTCAAGCAAATTATCATGATGAGTATTCTCTCTCTCTCTCTCTCTCTCTCTCTCTCTCTCTCTCTCTCTCTCTCTCTCTCTCTCTCTCTCTCTCTCTTTTTGGATTGAAATCTCACTTCCCTGCATCTTGTGGTGGGAATACCAGAAGGATGTCCCCAACCTTCTATAGGTCTTCTTCTAGAATTGCACTCTTTCGACGTGACGTTTGCTGATTGGTTCTCGTGAGCAGATAACTCCGCCCATAGCCTTTTAGAAATCCAATCAGCGTGGATAACTCCGCCCCTTTTCTTGAAGGGAACCAATCAAAGCAGGGAGGAGGTGGAGTCATCCTTATAAGCCTAGACTAGTTCAATACCTTCTAAAATTAAATGAAAATTACTATAAAAATAGAGATATAAGATCAGAAGTTACTGACATAAATCCGGCTAATAATGGTGACTCCGCCTCCTCTTTGCGCTGATTGGTTCTTTATAAGAAAAGAGGCGGAGTTATCTACTCTGATTGATTTTTTAAGAGGTTTTGGGCGGAGTTATCTGCTCACAAGAACCAATCAACATCTCCACATTCCGTCTTGAGAATTACTATCGAAAAGAACACAAATAGGAAGAATCAATTTTGATGGATTTTGAAGCCTCCGGAATGATTTTAAAAGACTGGAGAAAGCGTGTGACTTTCGAAACAACAAAAACGTTTACGGAGCCTCAAATGTCAGTTTCCATGAAAATTATGTCTTCAAAGGAATAATTGAAGTCATGAGAGGTATCTTCTTTGTTTTTCTCTTAATAGACTAAATCAAGATGAAGGATGGAAGCACCTCCGGCGATTCCGGAGGAATCATGGGTTCTTAGTTTAGACAAGAGGCCCTATTCTGATATATATATATATATATATATATATATATATATATATATATATATATATATATATATATACACACACATGTACACATATATCCATACATGCATATATTTATATAAATATATCCACATATATATTTATATATATATATATATATATATATATATATATATATATATATATACACACACATATATATATATATATATATATATATATATATATATATATATATATATAAATATGTGTGTGTCTGTCTGCATGTGTTTGTATATATTCTATATATTGTGGTACCTATATAATTATGAAAAATATACACAAACACACACACACACATATATACAGTATATATATATATATATATATATATATATATATATATATGTGTGTGTGTGTGTGTGTGTGTGTGTGTGTGTGTATGTGTTTTGTGTTTGTGAGTCTGTATGCGTGTGTATGATTCTGTATAAATTCTGTATTTTCGGGTATCTATGTAATTACAGAAACACACAGACACAGACATATACATATCTATTTAGATATCTATCTCGCTATCTATATGTCTATTTATCTATGTATATATATATATATGTATATATATACACACGTATATAATACATATATATATATATATATATATATATATATATATATATATATATATATATACTGTATATATCTCATATGTATATATATATTCATATATATATAAATATATATATATATATATATATATATATATATATATATATGTGTGTGTGTATATATATATAATATATATATACACATCTATATATATATATATATATATATATATATATATATATATATATACATACATATATATATAGGTATATACTGTATATATACATGAACTGATGAATTCATTCTGATAGTCCTTTTCCTATAGATAAATAAAAAAAAAAGAATCATGGGTTCCCGGTTGAACAGAGAGCCCCTTCTCTGATACCTTCCACAAGAACCCAGACCCAATTGCCGCAAAGAGGGTCTATTGCCGGTGTACCGGTTTCTTGAAACCGTACATAAACTCGTCAGTATGGGTGCTGGATGGAAATCGGACAACCTCGATGTCATCTTTGACTACGTACTGAACGCCTAGTAGCCTATACTACCCAAAAGGGGCTTCAGAAAACGAAAAAGCCAATCTTAGAAGACTATACTCTGTTAGATTTACGAAGGTTGACGTGGATCTAAAGACAAAGACACACGGTGCCATATATTCGACTTCGTAGCATACCTTCTCACCTCACTAAATTCTTGTAGTAATCTCCTTTGGGAATCGAACACTTATTTAAAAAAAAAGAAAATCTTTTGGAGCCCACATCCAACTTTTTTTTTTCTTTTTGTCATATTGTATCTTACAATAGTTATTTTATTATTTTTGTTGGCAAATCAACATGCTCGCTATATTTTCTTTTTATCAGTTTGTTTTTAACATTTCTTTAAAGATACAATAACCATTTGCCTATCTTTGTATTCTAACTTTATATCTTTCCTTTATCTCTTTCTCCTTATTTGTTTCCCTTCTCAGTAGGGTTGCACCTTGGCTAGTTATAATAATAATAATAATAATAATAATAATAATAATAATAACAATAATAATAATAATAATAATGATAATACAGGAAAATGCAAAGAATTTCATACATCTAACTTTTATTTTGAAATTAGTCTTTCGATATACACCAGAACTTCTTTGTTGATATGGATGACAACATATCATTTTTAAAGAATATTCCTCATCAGAGGACTCAATACTTTTTACTAAAGAATCAATATATTTCTCGATTACAACATCTTGCTTTGCATCGTCCTCCTGTATTTTTCCGGCCAAGTGTTTTACGCCATTCGCTCAATTTTCTTTTGTCTCCGAATGCAAGTGATTTTTTTTTTAAGTAGGACTACCTTTAAATCTACCATTTTTTTTTTCTTTTGCTACATAGGTCTTCACTTTTGCCCAAATATGTTCAATCGGATTGTATTAGCAATAGTTTGGAGGAAGACGAATGACCTTGTGACCATTTCAACCACAATTTTACCAATCACGTATGCCTTATCTATATTTCAGGAGTATTCCTTGAACATTTCCAATAGTTGACATTTTAACATATTGTCTCTTGGTGTTACGCTTTTTTGATGAGCCATTATCTTATTTGTGCCTTGTTGTTTGATGCTGTTGTAAGTTTATCTTATTTCTCTTTATGATAAGATGCGTTACCATTACAATTATGGAAGATGGGGATGTATTCAGTAGCAACTGCTTACGAAACCATTGTTCAAAATTACGATACTATTAATTTGACTGTGATAGTAGTTTTGCTTAAATTGGTTGCTTATGCTATGCTAAAAATTGCTTTATAAACATCAGTAATAGGACCTCCTTTCTGTTTTTTTCTTAAACAAAATATTTCGCAACATTATAAACAATCTCTCGTGCTTGATCAGTAAGTACTGTATTCCAACTGTTGCTCTGTATGGGGATGGCTGACCTTCCATTCTGGCTGACGAAAAGTTTATGATGCTTTTCCTGTATCTCCCTTCGTTTACTAGAATCTTTGAGACATCTCTGTTTTAGCATTTTTAATTCTCTCTCTCTCTCTCTCTCTCTCTCTCTCTCTCTCTCTCTCTCTCTCTCTCTCTCTCCTACATCTGGGTGTGCAGCGCAAGCAGGGAGCTACTTTCGTCGCAGGTGGTTCCTGGCATTACCTGCCCGCTAGGCACGGAGGTTTCATAAGGGAGACTTTCTGACCAAAGCCGATTCATGAATGTCCATCGCTGGCCTGAGAAACTATATTGGAAAAGTGGCAATTCTGTGTCGCGTTTCTTTATAATTTAGTACGACTGAATGATGTTACAAGACTATAGCAATTTGAAGTGGTTTTTATAGAATTAAAGTATAACACTTCAAGTAATTGCATTCACTTTAACCATCAAATGGCAACATTTTCTCTTCATTTCGGAAACACAATGTCGGAAATATAGCATGTGTGTTTTTGTCTTTAGGTCAAGCTCAAACTTCTTCGTAAGTTTGAAGGAATTTGGCAACAAAGTACACATCTCGTGGATTTTTGTGTCAATTTCTCCAAGCATATTGCCGTTTGAAGCTCGTGCAACTGAAGCACATGAATGGAATCTATTTGAGATGATAAAAGAGAACGATTCTTTTTTCTAAATACGAAAGTAAACTTCTTTTTTTTCTACTGCTGCGAAGTCGGCAATAAATGCATGATGCATATGTGCACTCTCATATGAATTATTTTCTATTTCGATGTGGGGGTAACTTGAAAACGGGGGGGGGGGGGGTGTTAGCTTGAAACCGGTTTCAAAGTACCTCACCGGTAATCTGAAACCGGTTTAAAGTTACCGGAGGGGGGGGGGATACCTTGAAACTGGGGGTAGCTTGAAACCTTTACACCGGAAAAGCAGCCATCAAAGTAAAGTATGAGGAATATGTGAAGAATAGGCCAGACTATTCGGTGTCTGTGTAGGCAAAGGGAAAATGAGCTGTAACCTGTAGTAATGTTTGGCCATTCAAAGGACCCAAAATGACTCTCTAGCAGCACTGTCTCAACGGGTGGCTGGTGCTGCCCTGACCATCTGAACCACACCACTGATCAATGCCTCGAGCGGTATTGTTCAGGTTCAGTAAACATAATCTGGGAGCATCAATCGGAGCAGAGGTTACTTGTAGGGGAATACGACTCTGCCATATTACGTGTGATGACCCCATACATTACTAAAGCATAGGGATGTGTCCTTTTCATATTAGTGACTCAACTGGTTGTCGAACTTTGCTTCGTTGGTGCTATAAACAATGTTTTATTTGTTTCATTTGGAGTAATGACTGTTGTAACTTGGCCAATAATAATAATAATAATAATAATAATAATAATAATAATAATAATAATAATGTTAACTACTTGTTAAAGGAACGAGGTTATTCATATACTGCTCTAATGAATGTAGGATAGTATGAAACGTAATGTCTTATCAGGAAGCTTTTTATTTAATGGCAATAATTTGACCAAAATTAATTGTCGGCCTGGATAATCATCTTTATTGCATCACCTATCTATAGAGTAAAAATCAATAATTCCAATTCATTACCGCAAGAGAGAGAGAGAGAGAGAGAGAGAGAGAGAGAGAGAGAGAGAGAGAGAGAGAGAGAGAGAGAGAGAGGATAATAATCACACAAAGGGAAGAGGGAAATAATGTTTTGAAATCTAGCAAATGGAAACTGGTCTCAAGATCATTGGTTGAGGCAAAACAAAAGTGATTATTTTAGTGATGATGGTAATGATGATATTCTCTTATAAAATGATCAAAACAATTCAACAGTTGTAAAATAATAATTACAAAAGGCTATCACAAGCTGCAAAACCTCAATCACTTAATGCACAGTCTTTACAACGTTCAGAAGGCTCCTTCTAGAAGGGTAAACTTACTGTCTACTCCACAATTTGCATTTAGTGCACAGCCTCTAAAACGGCTACAACTCACACACAATGCTAAAATAACTACAATATCTTTGCACAAAAAGCAACAACAACGTTTACATGCTACTATTTAAAAATATATAAATTGTGCCGAACAGAAAACAAAGTTAATCAAAATGTTTCCAAGTTTATATATCTTCATCATCTCCTACGCCTATTGACGCAAAGGGCAGAGGTAATAATATATATATATATATATATATATATATATATATATATATATATATATATATACATATGTATATATATATCTATATATATATATATATATATATATATATATACATATATAAAATGTATATATGTATGAGTTACACACACACATTATATATATATATATATATATATATATATATATATATGAATATATATATATATATATATATATATATATATATATATATATATATATGAATATATATGAGCTATTTTGTTCATTCGTCTTTTTACAATTGCAAATGAACCAACGGTACATTCTTTCAAAAGATAATGACAAAAGGGCATGAACATATATTTTCCCGGCCGCTATGAAATTTGAGTCACGTTATGAAAAAACAAATCGGAATTTCAAATTTATATTTTTACCTTACAGGATGAAATACGTTTTCCTTGTCTACATCATCATCCTATCCCTGTGCCGTACAGAGGAAATCCTACGCCTTTAAAGAGCAACCAAATAGGGTCTTCCTGAATCCTACAACAGGCCATCCTATGCTCTAGAATCTAGATGATCTTACTACGATCATTATTACATCCTATTGTGTTGTTTCCTTTCATTATTTTTTTATAAAATCTTTGATATAATTTTCAATTTTATTTCTCTACCATTTTAATTTCAATAGTAAAATATTTTAATTTGATTGTTCTTTACTTCTCTTGTAGTTTATTTATTTCCATTCCTCGCTGGGATAATTTTTCCATAATGGAGCCCTTGGGCTTAACGGCATCCTGCTTTACCAGCTAGGGGTGTAGCTTAGCTAGTAGTAGTAGTAGTAGTAGTAGTAGTAGTAGTAGTAGTAGTAATAATAATAATAATAATAATAATAATAATAATCATAATAATAATAATATTAAAATAATGATACTAATTACAATAATAATACTAATAATAAAATAATGATAATAATAATGATAATAATAACTCTAGTAATGAAATAATAATAATAATAACAATAGTAATGAAATAATAATAATAATAATAATAATAATAATAATTGTAATAATAATTGATAATAACATTTTATTCTTTCATTTTCTATTTCCTGCTGACCAGTATTCTGCGTGGTACATAAAACACCTGATGCTGGGGAAGTTTATTTAACACTAAACTAAATATGAGAATTAATGAACAATTGAAATAAAATATTCTATGAACAAGTTAAAAAATGTTGTAGTTTCTTGAAAGAAAATTTCCTTCTACATTTTGAGGAAGGTGAATTTCACAGCTCCGTCCTACAGATAATAAAAAAAAGAATGTCCTTCCTCATTTCCTTTAATTTCTTAGATAAAGGATTCGCTAAGGACCTCCTTCCGACCTTCCTAAAATCAAGGAAGGGAATCCTGCTACTATTGAAGATAAGAAGCCGTTTACGGAGGAAAATATTGTTTATTTTCTTTTAAAATAGTTTACGCAACCTGTCAAAAAGACGGATAAATATTTCGATATGCATTCACACGTACACACAGATTCAATTCTTCCAATCCCCTCCCGCTTTCATAACTACAACACGGCAGTTTGGGCAATTCTTGGGAGAGTGTTGTTTTCCGAGTGGTTCTCGTCAGAGTGAGAGGAATATGCAGGACATGTAATGAGAATGACAGACAAGAGATGGACATTAAGAATAACAAAAGGTGTCCCTAGAGATTGTAAAAGAAGCAGGGGAAGAAAGAGAAGACGATGGATTGACGAACTCATGATGTTTTCTGGCTTGGACTGGCACAGAAAGACCATAAACAAACGCAAGTGTAAGGACATATTTATATATATATATATATATATATATATATATATATATATATATATATATATATATATATATATATACATGTGTGTATATATATATATATATATATATATATATATATATATATATATATATATATATATATATATAACATAATCAGCCGCTACTAGTCCAATGGAAAAAAAAGGCCTCAGACATGTTCCTCCACTTGCGTATGTTTATGGTTTTTCTGTTCCTGTCCATGTCGGCAAACATCTTTAGTTCATCATTCCATCGTCTTCTCTTCCTTCTCCTGCTTCCTTTACAATCTCTAGGGTCCCAATCTATTATTCTTAATGTCCATCTATTGTCTATTGGAGGAGGTGGAGGAAGAGGAGGAGGAGGAGGCTGAGGAGGAGGAGGAGGAGGAGGCGGAGGAGGAGGAACAGTAGGAGGAGGCGGAGGAGGAGGAGGAGAAGGTGGAGGTCGAGGAGGAGGAGGAGGTGGAGGAAGAGGAGGAGGAGGTGGAGGAAGAGGAGGAGGCGGAGGAAGAGAAGGAGGAGGAGGAGGAGAAAGAGAAGGAGGAGGAGGAAGAGCAGGAGGAGGAGGAAGAGCAGTTGTTTTCTGTTGTTGGTTTTCCTAACCTTGAACTTTTTTTTAGTTGTTTTGTTTTATTTTTCTAGAGATTGTTTTACCATGGTTTAGTTTTCTGTTTTATAAATGTTTTACCTAGAGAATGTTTTACCATGGTTTAGTTTTCTGTTTTATAAACGGGTTTGTTTTTTACCATGGTTTAGTTTTCTGTTTTATAAATGTTTTACCTAGAGAATGTTTTACCATGGTTTAGTTTTCTGTAACGGGTTTGTTTTTTACCATGGTTTAGTTTTCTGTTTTATATACGGGTTTGTTTAACCTTGGAGTTTTAAAAACAGGTTTTAGTTTTCTGTTTTAAACAGAAATTTCCCAACCTTGGGAGTTTTAGTTTTCTGTCTGTTTTACCTTGAGTTTTCTGTTTTAAACATTAACATTGTCTGCCATTCTACCTATATGCCTTGGCCATATATGGGGATTTATAATAACCAAAAATGACAATAAAAAGTCTTTTTTCATAGTTTATATATGATGACGCTATTCTAATGTTGTTATTGATCCAAAGATATATTCCATGTAGCGTGATAATGTGAACTTTATAATCTATAATCTTGGGGGCACTTTAGGCTCAAGGAAGCTGGCTGATATCACCTACTCTTTGGCATAACAAAACATTCTGAGTATTTATAGTTACTTGTATAAAGGTTATATGTTTATATGATCTACTTTCGACATTTTATCCTATCTTATGGTATCTTATCAAACATAAGGAGGTGACGGAACTTGGGGCAATCTCAACGAACGAACGAACGAACATGACGGACCATCTCTTCACAGGAGGCGGCTTCTGGAAGAGTCGAACACAGCTAGTCCGAATTCTCCAGAGCTTCGTAAAAAGAGTCTCGTCTCGTATCCCTTCTTCATTTTAAACTTCTAGCAATATTTAGTTTAAAATTCTTTTAATAACGGAAATGTTTATTCTGTTACATCTTGCGAATGATGCTTATGGAAACGAAGATGAAGTCAAGCTTAGCCGAATCGAACATCGGCAAACGTTTGCCAGTTGCAGTCGCGAGATAGATTTAATTCCTTCTCTCTCTCTCTCTCTCTCTCTCTCTCTCTCTCTCTCTCTCTCTCTCTCTCTCTCTCTCTCTCTCTCTCTCGTTATAAGATTATACTCTTAAGAAATGAAAAATTCTGAAAGTTAAAAATGAAAAGGTGAAAATCTCCAAAATTCAGAGAGACCTTAACGTGGTGAAAGGGTTTGTGTATCGCCATGATCAGCAAAGCTATACTAGTCATGGTCACTGGTCACCCATACTAAGTTGGTTTGCTGTGAGTAATCAGACCAAAGTCTCGCACCATCAACAATTTGCCTTTGGCCAGCCTGGTGATAAAAGTTGGCCAAAGCCCAGGCATTTCATGTCTGAGGCCTTTGTCCTGCAGTAGACTGGAAACGGCTGCATACGTAGGCCTACGCGTACTTCAATCTCCTAGAAGTGACATTATTATTATTATTATTATTATTATTATTATTATGATGATGATACTTTAAAAGCACTCGCACTGGGAACCCCCTCTGTTCTTCCTCTGAAATGAGCGATATTCTCATATTATTTCGTCCGGTCGAGTGAGTAACTTTCTTCTGAATTGAGCAATAGTTTCATACTGCTTCGTCCTTTAGAATGAGTTAGAGGCTTTTAGTGATATATATATATATATATATATATATATATATATATATATATATACAATTTCTTCATAATTCTTTTTAAATATGTATACTTTTATGTAATTTCAGAGTTTATGAATTATTAATTATACATTATTCATACACTTTTAATATGTATATTTTCTGGTCTCAGCCATGACTTTCATATATGTATGTTTAAATTGGAAATATGCTTGTTCATAATTTTGCTTACTCACAAATATTATATATATATATATATATATATATATATATATATATATATATATATATATATATATGTGTGTGTGTGTGTGTATATATATATATATATATATATATATATATATATATATATATATATATATATATATATATTCTTAACGACCTCGGGATTAGAGCCCCAGGCGAAATCACTCAAAGACCAGAGCTTGTGACCGGCCGGGAATCGAACCCTGGTCGGCAAGCTTGTATAGACAGTGACTAAACCACTTGGCCACGAAGAAAGATGAAAGTCAATGACAACTCTTCTGTATTTATACCTGTCGAATTCAGGTGTTTTGTACTTAGAATTGAAATCAACCCATCTTCACCATCGTAACTAATTGGTAGTTTGTTATTCTCTCTCTCCCTCTCTCTCTCTCTCTCTCTCTCTCTCTCTCTCTATAAGTGTTGAGTACGAGGAAGGGTATGAGCGCTGGGAACTAGCGTGAACTCACTGAAGGCAGTTTGAACAGAATCATAAGAATTTTCTTTATTCAGCTTTCGAAGGAACCATCTCTCTCTCTCTCTCTCTCTCTCTCTCTCTCTCTCTCTCTCTCTCTCTCTCTCTCTCTCTCTCTCTCTCTAGTTTTGAGTCTACAACTGTAGTGGCTCTCACATAATGGCACCCAGTGAATGCATAAACTCCTGCCATCGCTTTACTTAAATCTGAACGAAGAATCTTCACTAGTCTTAATGTATCTATGAGCCAGATATATTTCCTTTCCTTCTACTGAAGATGTTTCTGGTTTGCTTAGCATTACTCATGTCAGAGTGAAGTCCAAGTAGGATTACAAGAACATCAGTATCCTCTGACATTATTATTATTATTATTATTATTATTATTATTATTATTATTATTATTATTAGCTAAGCTACAACCCTAGTTGAAAAGCCGGATGTTATAAGCCCAAAGGCTCTAACAGGAAAAAGGTAGCCGAGTGAGGATAGGAAATAAGTTAATAAATAAGCCATATGAGAAGTAATGAAAATTTGAAATAAGATATTTTAAGAACAGTAACAACATTAAAACAAATCTTTCATATATATACTATAAAAGTCTTATGTCGGCCTATTCAACATTAAAACATTTGCTGAAAGTTTGAACTTTTGATGTTCTAGAGATCCAACCACCCGATTAGGGAGATCATTCCACAGCTTGGTCACAGCTGGCATAAAACTTCTAGAATACTTTGTATTATTGAGGCTAATGATGAATTTTAATGTTCATTGCTTAATGTGAATGATTTTAGAGTCGGCTTCCTGATGCGTACCTCTAAGATTATGTATCTCTATCACTCTTTCCTTTGTCATAAGATAGCAATGCTCAACAGAGGTGGCCACCAATGATGTATATCCAAGGTTTTGACTATCTTCTTCTTTCCAGCTCTCCACTAAATATTCAATGAGTTCTGTTTTACTTTCACTACTTGGTAGTAACCTCCTCCAGTTTTCTATGTTGAATTTCAACCCATCTCTAGACCCACCATGTCCTTTAATTGAATGTTTCTTAAACAAGTCAAATACTACGTCTGCTATCCCACTACCCTCTCCATTGTACAAAACTCTTCTCAGGACTTGCTGAAAAACTTATCGAAATGTTGTGTTTCTTCCACTTATTTGCTGTACAATTCCCATCACACCAATTAGTGTAGCTCTTGGGCCAGAGATTATGTCTATGTATGTAGCTTCCTTTTCAACGTGTCGTCCCAGACTTGATTTATCTGTCATTTTCAAAAAACTATTTCAATTAGACAGAGGCCATGATTTGTGACCAAGGGGATGGCTAAGTACTTCCACCTTATTAGGTTTTGCAAGACTTTTCTATTAAAAATATTCAATCAAACAAATGTCTGCTCTTGGTGTCATTTCTTTATTTGTTCCTCTTGCCACTATTTGTTTCCAAATGTCACTGAATGTTTTCATTCTTAACCTCCTGATTGGCTCATAGAAGCCTGTTCCCTCTTCTAGCTTTCTTGCTTGAGTAATATGAGCTTCCTCTCCTATTTGTTTATCTTTAAGCAAGGTCTTACATATATCAAATGGGGTCATGACACCAGTAGAAATGCTTACAAGGTCCCTCGGTTCTGTTGATAGAGAGTTGATCAAATTAGTTCTTAGTATATTAATCAAGGATGCTACATCCGATTCCTCTCTTTTGAGAGGGTTATAAGTCAGTGTATTCTTGATTATCTTACACTCGGATGACACAGGAGTTTTTGCTGGCTGGCCAACAACTACCATATTGCGACGACTGTTTGGTACCATTGACAGTGAGGCATTTGTTAATCGAATGCCCCACATACAGTAGTGAGAGAAATAGATATCTGTTTGAGACCCGAGGTGAAGATGGCAGGTTAGTCCTTACCAAAATTCTTGAACATGATGTTGTCCTACCATGCTAGTGGTATTTTTAGCCTTATTTCAGAAGCAGGTCTTCTGAAAGATATTCAACTTTTAAAATGACGCCTTTGCTTTCATAGTTTTAAATGAATATTCCTTTATTTTTTATCTATTTACAATAAATATCTACATCAATGGCCTTAGATGTCAGGATGCCAAAAAAACCTTAAATCAATCAATCAATCGTAATTGTCTGAGAGCTTCCTTTTTATTCTCCCGTTAGGTAGTCATGAGCAATGGGCTACGGCATCTTTAATTATTACTAAGCTATAACCGTAGTTGGAAAAACATGGTGATATTAGCCCAAGGGCTCCAACAAGGAAAATAGCTTGTTTAGACTAGAGCCTTTAGTCCCTCCAGATGTCTTGGTGTCTTCATTGACAGTCTCTTCGAGTGTCTGGTCAACTGGAATTCTTCCAAAAGTATTTGTTCTTCCAAAAGTATTTGTTCGTCGAAGTTTAACTGGAAATCCATCTCTCTTAGATTGTTCAAACAATTTTGGGCTGTTTTGCTCTAAATGAGAAGTCTGATTATAGTATACTGGAAGATATCTAGAGTAATTTGTCTTACTCCTTAGCTAAACACCAAGGTACCATTTATTGATTACTTGCAAGATGAAGACTCCAGTCATTTTAAGCTAGGCATTAACTCTATAATACCTATCTAATATATCCAGAAGGGTGGTTATACAGAATGTCTTTGCCATCTCTCTCTCTCTCTCTCTCTCTCTCTCTCTCTCTCTCTCTCTCTCTCTCTCTAATAAATACTTTCAAAATTGAACTAGAATGCAGCCATTATCAGGTTAATATTCTGACATTTCGTCAGAATATCAAATCTCCATTCCCTATTTTTGAAAGTGCATGAGGAAACACTCCTGAATGATCATAGTGATCATATAAATACCTTATAATGAAAAGAATAATCGTTGTTCAATTTAATAAAGACTAAACATTATCCCATTGCCTTTGCCAGATAAAATAACTTTATTTCCCCATAAAATAAGATTGTTTACAAGTGAGTGAAATGGTTTGATAGGTACTTTGGTAATCAGTTACTATAGTGGGGTTTGTACATGTCATTTTTTATTTTGACACTGAGATATTCCTCCAAGCAAAAAATCCTGGATTTTGACTATAAACAAGTTGCTAATGCCATCTGTTGGCAAACAAGAGAACCATTCTGTTGGACAATTTCTTTACTGCATTAAATGGTAAAGAGGGAGTTAAACAGTGATTATATATATATATATATATATATATATATATATATATATATATATATATATATATATATATTTGAATGTCTCGTTTAATACTCGTAATTATGCTTAATTGTTCTCTAGTCTTGGGTAGTGCCATAGCCTCTGTACCATGGTCTTCCACTGTCTTGGGATAGAGTTCTCTTGCTTGAGGGTACACTCGAGCACACTATTCTATCTTATTTCTCTTCCTCTTGTTTTGTCAAAGTTTTGATAGTTTATGTAGGAAATATTAATTTTAATGTTGTTACTATTCTTAAAATATTTTATTTTCCCTTCTTTCCTTTCCTTACTGGGCTATTTTCCCTGTTGGAGCCCCTGGGCATATAGCATCCTGCTTTTCCAGCTAGGGTACTAGGGTTGTACCTTAGCAAGTAATAATAATAATAATAATAATAATAATAATAATAATAGTGTAGGTACAATAGTTTATTTTATAAATATATCATTTAGGAGGAGATTAACGATACTCAAAGTCAGTTTTACTTTAAATTTCACTTAAACCATAGTGAACTATTCCCTCAGAGATGACATAAATAACCACCAACAAAATACGAGTAATTTACTATAAGAGACAGATAAAAAAAGCCTTTATAATCCTGAATTACAACAATCAAAAGACATTTATGAATGAAATCTAATATTGGTGATTTTCATCAAGTCTTGGTTTAGGATATTCTTTTTATTAATTGTTATTTTAAGGTTTCGTAGGTTTGTCCTTCTGACCGCTGGATGGCCACTGAAATAGGGGGTGGTGGTGGTGGTGACGTCAGTGGACGATAATAACAGATGAAATTGGATTAGTTCTGAATAATTATTTAATATTAGAAGCTTTTATGAATAGGACATATAACTCTCAATAAAAACAATAGGCCTTTCATTTTACTATAAATATACATACATACATACATACATACATACATACAGTATACATAAATGTGCTTGTGCAAAACAATAGGCCTTTCCTTTTGCTATAAATACACACACATATACATACATACATACATACATACATACATACAGTATACATATACATATATGTGCTTGTGCATGCATATATGCATATTCCCGTGCATAACATGTATGCATAATATGTTTGGTTAAAGATTATGGCTGCCTCATTGACATTGATTTTATACACCTATTTTATTATTCTAGTTTTTTTTTCTTTTCATCAGCACTTCAATTTTCTATTAATTGTTTTATTTAATTTTTAGTGAGGATTTATACATATATACATCAGTAAATGAATAAAGTCTTGTATTTTGAAAGAATACATAGAGACATTCGTTTAGTTACAAATTCCAGGGGCCTTCCAGGATTCTGTGATCTCTTACCTATATTCAGGTACTGTAGTGAGGTTAAGTTGCGATGCCTTTCATGTAGCAAGGTACGTCTGCTCATCATCAGGCTTGAAGAGCAACTGATGGATGAGGGCTTCTTAGCAGTCTTTATATGAATCTGGGTTGGTCTCATTCCAGGCGTTTAATTTGCAGCGGCTTGCAATGCCTTGAGGACGAAGGTACAGTAGTTGATACCTGGCAGACTGAGAGCTAGGGCAGGTGAACGGGTCATGCATGAGTCATATGTGTGAGATTCCCAGTTAGATGAATCTGATCACTGATTGGCCATGCTATTCCCTGGGAGAGACTCTGTTTCAGGCAAACTCATTGGTGCTTTCGTCTCAGCCCTGTCTTGCTTTGCATGTTGTTGAGGGCAGGTTTCTCCTGCTGGATTAGCAGGGGAGGGCCTCTAGAAATCAGGGTCTCCTTAGAATGAAATGTACCTATTGGGACTTTGTTGGCAATCTTTCATAATGTAACAGGGAAGGTGTTTAGAGAGCTATAGGGTGGTCATTTTGTGTACCTTGAAGTATAGGTACAGTATTTATATATATATATATATATATATATATATATATATATATATATATATATATATGTGTGTGTATGTATATATTTATATATATACATATGTATACATATATATTTATATATATATATATATATTTGTGTATATATATATATGCATATATATATATATGTATGTATGTATATATATATATATATATATATATATATATATATATAATTTATATATATAGTATCTGGCAGTAGTAACCCTTAACCCTTAATAACCATTCAACCTTTTCCTTATCTCACATATAAAGAAAAATTGGCTTTCCTTAGGCTTATATTCTTAACAACATGTATCTTAGGAATATAATATCTTAGTACATAGGTTATTGTGTCTGGAATCGTTTTTTTCTTTTGGTTTGTCCAATGATTTTGAGTAAAATGTTCATACAAATTCGATCAAAAGCATTTTTTGAAATTATCTATTATTTAACTATTATTTCTAAGAAACATTACTAGTCAGGGCCACCCATACTAGGTTGGTTTCCTGTGAGTGATCAGATTAAAATCTACTACCATCACCACAGCGGCCAGTGTGTTGACAAAAACTGGCCAAACCCCAGACGGGAATAAGGACATGTCTGAGGCTTTTGTTCTGCACTTGACTAGAAATGGCTGAGTTTGTTGTTGTTGTTTTATAGTTGTGTTATATATACTGTATTTATACTACACAGTACTCAAGAAGTTTTATTCCAGCTGTGACCTAGTTGTGGAATGATTTTCTTCATCGAGTAATTGAATCGGTACAACTTCAAAAGTTCAAACTTGCAGTTAATAATTTTAGGTTGAACAGGTTGACATGAGTCTCCTGTTAAAGTTTGTATATGAAATATATGTTTTAATGTTTTTTAAAATATTTTACTCTGTTCATTATATCTCATATCGTTTATTTATTTTCTTATTTCCTTTCCTCACTGGGCCATTTTTCCTTCTTGGAGCCCTTTGACTTATAGCATTCTGCTTTTTCAACTAGGGTTGTAGCTTAGCTAGTAATAATGATAACAATGATAAAAATGATACTCAACCGTATGGGGCGTGCCCCAACCGTATTCTAATATTGATACCGTTCTGGAAATATTTTATTTCAATTGTTCATCACTTCTATTGTAGATTATTTCCATGTTTCTATTCCTCCCTGGGCTATTCTTTCCCTGTTGGAGCCCTTGGGCTCATAGCATCCTACTTTTCCAACTAGGGTTTTAGCTTAGCTAATAATAATAATAATAATAACAAAAATAACATTACATCTGCATATTTACTTGATGTCATCCAATCAATATTGACTGAGATTAACAGGTTGATTAGATTATAAATCTAGCACTTTTTCATTCACGATGATTTTCTGACAGAATCCATATTGCGTAAAAGCACTAGACATAAATAGAGGTATTCCCTAATCATATTAATTTCCTTCTGCCCTCTTCAAATTAAGTCAAAATCCTGCTTCCAGATTTGAACTCTGAGAAGAGCAACACAAGAAGCCTTCGCTTATTGGAGTCGTGAATCGAGTTCTCGAAGAAATGTAAACAAACAGATCATAGGAAAAGAACTAGAGAAGATACGATTTATGAATGCAACACTCCATGAAGTAAAACAAAGTAATAAATGCATAAATAAGTCATTATCATGATTAATATTATTGATATTAGTAGATAATTAGAGCATCATAATAAAAACTAAACGAAACAATC
>NC_090727.1:24548642-24563642 GCF_036898095.1 Palaemon carinicauda | reverse complement strand
GTGCTATTTTCCCTGTTTGGGCCTCTGGGCTGATAGCATCATGCTTTTCCAACTAGGGTTGTAGCTTAGCAAGTAATAATAATAATAATAATAATAATAATAGTTATTATTATTATTATTATTATTATTTCCCTGATGTAACCTATCACGTTCACAATAAACACGGCAAAACCTATCCTTCTCTATACAGTAAGGATAGCCTATGCCGTCTATCCTTCCTATCCCTTACAGCACACATACCTCACCCTTCCATTCCCTACCTATTCCCTTTACACAAGCACGCTCTACAGAACTTCCTTATCCCTGCCTATCCATTTCCCTATCCTATCCCACACGGAGCACTATCCTTCCTAGTGCAAACCCAATTAGTCAGGGAAGTGTCAAGTATCCTTTCTCTCAATCTAAATTGTTAATTTACTTCAGATTCTTTCGTGCCTAAGCTGGAAAAAACTCCTTCCTTTCATCGTGAAAATATCCTCTCTCACACCGCTTAATTGCATAACACCCTTTCTCTCTTCTCCTCGAGAAGCCTTTCGCAAATTTCTCCTTTCGATACACTCCTTTATTGGCCCTATATCTTTCCCTACACTGCACTCCCCGCCCCTTCCAGCATTACAACCCCCTCCATTTTCAACTATTCGATCTTGTCTCATTACCACCCGTCTCTCTCCCTCTACAACCGTCGAGTGTAGCTAACCGCCATCATGCGCCATGGCCGCTCACACGCACATATCATGCACTGTCCCATCTCTTCCTTTTCTCGAAGCTTCTGTCGCGTTCCCCCTCTCGCCCCCCATACCTCCCCTACCCTACCCTTTAAAGAGAGAGAGAGAGAGAGAGAGACTCTGATTAGACTTTCGTGTCTATACTCATGCACGCGCACACACTTAATTACGTTTCATGTATACTCATAGACAATGGGTATTGGTAATTATGCTCAAAATATTCAAATAAAGGAAATGTACATAAGAAACAATGGCGTAGGCCTAGTTTTACATAATCACGAAGTAGACGTATTTTGTGTTCGAATGTCTTTAATTCTAACTTCGACTCTACATAATCATATCATTGTAAAAGTTTTACGGTTATAGGCATGGAATATGCATCTGCAAATCCAGTCACTTAGGTCTACGCTTAAATAAAGCATACAATTCTCAAATAAAGTTATAATTAACGACATTAAATCCAAGTTTCAAAAACGAAGCTGACGCCTAATCAAATCGAACGAAAATTCTTCAGTTAAAAAGACGTATACTATTGTAGAAAAAAAAATGAAATGACCCTTACTGTTTGGCATCGTAAGGGCAAGAACGGCTTACTCCAGGTAACTGGATACACACTAAAATGTTGTGTAATATTCATTTTCGCGAATTTCAGTTACTTTCATCTATGACATATTGCAATTTGACTTTTCCGTCTTATTAAATGGAACAGTGAGACTGGAAGAACAAAATAAGTTATTGTTCACTCAAACACCACTAACTAGGCCTATGTTCTCATGCAACGTGCAGTACTCTAGCCCACACCGTTAAAATGATTTGCAAAGTTTTTCTTACATTTATTTAAATATTCCTCGTTATTATTGTTCGTTAATTCTGCATTTGAAGTTCGTAAATAGAATGATAAAAGGTTTAAGCTTAAAAACATTTCAACTACTTCTGGCTTTATATTATTAGATGTTGTCGATTTCAAAATCGTCATAAACCGAAATTTCCCTCCTTTACTTCCCGTCAATTGGCTTTGACTTCATCTTAATATTAAAAAATTCCAACTTCTGTCAGTAACGAATACAATAGAAGGTAATTCCTGGATTATTTATAATCACTAATCCGCACTGGCCAGCAGGTGATGAAAACTGGCCAAACCCAACATATGAATAAGGACATGTCTGAGGTCTTTGTCCTTTACTGGATTAGAAACGGCTGCATTTGATGTCGATATTATTATTATTATTATTATTATTATTAAATGCTAAGCTACAACCCTAGTTGGAAAAGCAGGCTGCTATAAGCCCAGGGGCCCAAACAGGGAAAATAGCCCAGTGAGGAAAGGAAATAGGAAAAATATAAAATATTTTAAGAATAGTAACAACATTAAAATAAATATTTTCTATATAAACAATAAAAACTTCAATAAAAACAAGAGGAAGAAAAATTAGATAGAATGGTGTGCCCAAGTGTACCCTCAAGCAAGAGAACTCTAACCCAAGACAGTGGAAGACCATGGTACAGAGGCTATGACACTACCCAAGAGTAGAGAACAATGGTTTGATTTTGGAGTGTCCTTTGAAAAAAAAGAAACCAGTAACAACATCCAAGCAGATATTTCATAAATCAACTTTAAAAACACTTATGTTCATCAGAGAAAACATTAGCTACCAAAATTCTCCCCAAAAAGTAGACAACTTTTCTGCTATAAAAATTGGCCAAACACCAGATGCGACTCAAGTCATGTCCGAGGCCTTAGTCCTGCAGTGAACTGCATTTGTTGTTGTTGCTGTAGCTATTTTGTGTGTGTGTGTATATATATATATATATATATATATATATATATATATATATATATATATATATATATATATATCCACTAATGGCCAATTACCATATCCTGCAACTTGGCGCCTAAAAACCTTTAATTCATTCCAAAGTGCGAAGCAATATGAAACTATGGCTCAATTCCGAGGAAAATCACTCATTTCATTGACCGAAATAGTGTGAAAATATCGGTCAAATCCTAGGAAGAACAGAGGGTCCCACAGTCCGAGTTCTTTGGAAATAACAGGTTATTCTGAAAGAAAAAAAACCGAAATTACTTGGGAATTATTCATTTAGAATAATAATAATAATTAGTTACTTGATTATAATGTCGCTCCAAGGGTTGCACATTTCTTAGTTAAGAGGAATAATGAGTCTCATGTGAATGGAATGTGTTCAACATCCTCTTTGAACTTGAAATTGAGGGTGTGTGTGCGATCGGGTTTGTACAAATGGGTCTAACCTACATATTTAGTAGGTTCCCTTTTCCCATTTAAGTAACTCAGTTCAGTTGAGCGTAATGTACAGTTAACAAATTGAAATGACATTTTAAAAACCTAAATAGGATTTGTAAAAGAAATTTAGAAATTCGAAATGGCCTACACACACACAAACACACACACACCGAAAACGTTGGTCTACACTTAATATCTCTTTTAAAACCTATTACAGGTTATACATAATGAATCCAAGATTATAAAAAAACGTATAATGTATCATAATTGGTATCACATTAAAACAGGACATTCACGCGTCCGACAAGATTGACAGATTGACCGCTGAAATTGAAACGCCATCAACCGTTACCACAGACGCATGGCCATGCAACTTCCCGCCAATTTCCTAGACTATAATTTTGGTCCTTCCAACTTTTTTGTCTTTAGTTACATTATATTTATTCATATTTGCTTCTTATCACTTTACTTCACACTTTCCTCATTTAATTCCCTTTCTAGTAAAGCTATTCAAAGTTCTACTTAAGATATATTTTAATTCATTCTCTTCCTTTCAACCATGTCTATACATTTATTCTCTCTCTCTCTCTCTCTCTCTCTCTCTCTCTCTCTCTCTCTTAACGTGGTTAGAGGGTTTGTGTATCATGAACAGCAACTCTGTTATAGTCAGGGACATTCATACTAGGTTGGTTTGCTGTGAGCGATCAGACAAGTCTCCCACCATCACCAACCGGCAGTTGGCCAGCGTGATGAAGCCAGGCCAAACTCCAGATAAAACGACAAATGGCAGCACTGCTCAATTAACTACATAATTATATAACGTCTCTTTGAAATACCTTAGTAAGAATTTGATAAGTCAGACATATATAGGAGTATTTACTCGAATACAATTTACAAATACATTATACATTGGAAAAGAAATTGTCTTAATACACCAGAGAGAGAGAGAGAGAGAGAGAGAGAGAGAGAGATGCTCTGGTTAGTTCCACTAACAGAGTTTCATGAAGTACCAAAAAGGCTATTTCTTCTAGACCGAGACTTTGCAGCATGAATATAAATTTAATTCCTAGAAGGTGTGTAAAATAATGCCAAAAATTCTGCAGTGCCACAAAGGCACTAACGAAACCTCTCTTAAGACGTGTTCTATTCTTTTATCTAAGGCTATCATTTAATGTAATACATAGATATAAATAGATCGATAGATGTAATACATCAACAATAACAAAAACAAATGCAGCCGTTTCTAGTATACTGCATGAAAAAGACCTTAGACGTGTTCTTATTCATGTCTGGGGTTTAGCCAGTTTTCATTAAAACGCTAGCCACTGTGGATAGGTGATGGTGGGAGATTTTCGTCTGAACACTGACTAGTACAGCTTTGCTGATCATGGTGTTACACAAAACCATTCCACCATATTAAGGTATTTCTACACAGAAATGGTATACACACAAACAGCTATTTTTGTTGTTATAATATATATATATATATATATATATATATATATATATATATATATGTATATATATATATATATATATATATATATATATATATGTAATTATGTGTGTTTCATCAAAAATGCCCATAGAAGAAACAAAGGAAATATAAATAAATCACTATATTTCGACCAATAACATTGCCCCACTTCAAGGTGTAAAGTAGGCTAATGTTGATTGGTCGAAATATAATGATTTATTTATATTTCCTGTTTCTTCTGTGAGCATTTTTGAGGAAACGTTAAACTGTTCGATTACAGTTATAAGTAAGACACACACACACATATATATATATATATATGCAGAAGAACCACAGGGAAAATGAAAATACGGAATATACACTCAAGTCCTGACTAGTTTCGTGATACTTCCTCAGAGGACTGATTTATTGAGAGAGGTTTCTTACAATTTATAGGGAAAGCAAAAGTACGAACATACATATAGAGATTTAGAGAACAATGACACTCCCTTACCCGCTACCTGGGCTTGACTCAGGTGTTGAGTAGGAGGAGTCCCCAAGCTCGTTAGACACCTGCTAAAAAGGGTCATTTCTAGTGGCGGGTATATTCTTGTTTTCTTCTTTTTTTACTTTTAGTACAGTTTATTTATATGTCAATGCGGTAGCCTTATCTATATAAATACATAAGCAAAACATACACAAACATACAAATATATATACATATATATATATATACATACATATACACACACACACACATATATATATATATATATATATATATATATATATATATATATATATATACACACATACAGATACAAATACATATACATATATACATAAATACATACACATACACATACATATACATACACATACATATATACATATATATACACATACATATATACATATACATACATATGCATATATACATTTATATGTATACAACATTAATATCATAAACATATAATCATGTATATATCAATACTTATATCTAGCATAACACTATATAGTGCCAATATACTTATGCATCTATATAAAATAATTGTTTCCTTTAATGAATGGTAGCTTAGGTATAAATATTAATTTCACACCGACGTTAATTATTCACAATACATTCAATTCTACATTAAGTGGTTAATGTTTTTTTATATAGCTTACAAATCTCTTTACATATAAAGGCGTCGAGTTTATACATTCCATGACCAATATTCAAGTTGTTTTCAAAGGTTTCTTTTATGAAACTGGACTCTATGATGTTTCTTTCCACTAAGTTATTTGAATGAACCAATTTCTTTGCACCTGACCAATTAATAGGGTGATTTTTATCTCTAACGTGGGAAAAGAGTGCATTATTATCTTGAGCATACCTGACACTTTTCTTATGTTGTTCAATTCTCTTTTCTAGGGCTTTACCAGTTTGACCAATATAGTATTTTTCACAAGCATTGCATGGAATACGATATACACATCCCTTGGTAATGTCAGGAGAATTCTTTATTAAGGCTGTTTTTATTGTATTTTTACTCTTAAATGCTACATTTACATTGAAGTTTTTTAACAGTTGGGGAATTTCTTTAAATGAATCACAATAAGGTAGTACAAGTAAATTTTGTGTGTTATAGTTTTTTCTGTTATCATTACCGAAAAAAGTCTTTTTTGCTGTTCTTAGGGCATCATCTAACACAATTTCAGGATACTTTAGTTTTTTACCTATTGCTCTAATACCATTTATTTCGTCATCAATATATTCAGGGCTGCAGACTCGGAATGCTCTTAAAAACATAGAAGTAAATACAGATTTCTTAACTTTGTTGCCTTGGTTTGAGTAATAATGGACATATGCCGAGATATTCGTTGGCTTTCTGTATACACTGAACTTGAGACTATTATTACATCTATGTATGCGACAGTCCAAAAAAGGTAGGGTATAATTATTCTCCAGCTCCATAGTGAAATTTATTGATGGTACCAAACTATTCAATCTAAGAAAAAAGTTATCTAAATTTTCATTTCCTGGCCACACACATATTATGTCGTCAATATATCGAAACCATTTTATATTATTAGGTATGATGTTATTTACGATTCTGCTTTCAAAAAATTCCATATATAGATTGCTCAATACTGGGGATAAAGGGTTTCCCATAGCCATACCAAAAGTTTGTGCATAAAATCTCCCAATGAATTCAAATTTACAATCTTTTATACATAATTTAATTAATTCTATTAAAGTGTGTTTGGAGAATGGTAGATTCAATTGTCTATTATCTAATGTTTCAGATAAAAATTCCAACATGTCATCAATAGGTACTTTTGTGAATAGTGAGACTACATCAAAACTGACAAGCCTACAGGTACTGTTGATCTGTACTTCATTCAGTTTGTTAATCAAGTCTACATTATTTTTTATATTTGAATATGAGATGGTGCCAACTAAAGGATTGAGGATATTCACAAGGTACTTAGATAATTTATATGCTGCTGAACCTACAGAGCTAATTATTGGCCTAGCTGGATAATTTGGCTTATGAGTTTCAATAGTTCCATACATATATGGCAATGTTGGTGATATTGTACAATAAGAGCATTCCGAGTCTGCAGCCCTGAATATATTGATGACGAAATAAATGGTATTAGAGCAATAGGTAAAAAACTAAAGTATCCTGAAATTGTGTTAGATGATGCCCTAAGAACAGCAAAAAACACTTTTTTCGGTAATGATAACAGAACAAACTATAACACACAAAATTTACTTGTATTACCTTATTGTGATTCATTTAAAGAAATTCCCCAACTGTTAAAAAACTTCAATGTAAATGTAGCATTTAAGAGTAAAAATACAATAATAAAGAATTCTCCTGACATTACCAAGGGATGTGTATATCGTATTCCATGCAATGCTTGTGAAAAATACTATATTGGTCAAACTGGTAAAGCCCTAGAAAAGAGAATTGAACAACATAAGAAAAGTGTCAGGTATGCTCAAGATAATAATGCACTCTTTGCCCACGTTAGAGATAAAAATCACCCTATTAATTGGTCAGGTGCAAAGAAATTGGTTCATTCAAATAACTTAGTGGAAAGAAACATCATAGAGTCCAGTTTCATAAAAGAAACCTTTGAAAACAACTTGAATATTGGTCATGGAATGTATAAACTCGACGCCTTTATATGTAAAGAGATTTGTAAGCTATATAAAAAAACATTAACCACTTAATGTAGAATTGAATGTATTGTGAATAATTAACGTCGGTGTGAAATTAATATTTATACCTAAGCTACCATTCATTAAAGGAAACAATTATTTTATATAGTATGCATAAGTATATTGGCACTATATAGTGTTATGCTAGATATAAGTATTGATATATACATGATTATATGTTTATGATATTAATGTTGTATACATATAAATGTATATATGCATATGTATGTATGTGTATATATGTATATATGTATATATGTATGTGTATATATATGTATATATGTATGTATGTGTATGTGTATGTATTTATGTATATATGTATATGTATTTGTATCTGTATGTGTGTATATATATGTATATATATATATATATATATATATGTGTGTATATGTATGTATATATATATATATGTATATATATTTGTATGTTTGTGTATGTTTTGCTTATGTATTTATATAGATAAGGCTACCGCATTGACATATAAATAAACTGTACTAAAAGTAAAAAAGGAAGAAAACAAGAATATACCCGCCACTAGAAATGACCCTTTTTAGCAGGTGTCTAACGAGCTTGGGGACTCCTCCTACTCAACACCTGAGTCAAGCCCAGGTAGCGGGTAAGGGAGTGTCATTGTTCTCTAAATCTCTATATGTATGTTCGTACTTTTGCTTTCCCTATAAATTGTAAGAAACCTCTCTCAATAAATCAGTCCTCTGAGGAAGTATCACGAAACTAGTCAGGACTTAAGTGTATATTCCGTATTTTCATTTTCCCTGTGGTTCTTCTGCATCTGAGCATCACGTTTTCCTGTGATTTTTACGCATATATATATATATATATATATATATATATTTATATATATATATATATGTGTGTGTGTGTGTGTGTGTGTGTGTGTTACTTGCTAAGCTACAACCCTAGTTTGAAAAGCAGGATGCTATACGCCATAGGGGCTCTAACAGGAAAAATAGCCCAGTGAATGTTTTTTTGACTACTACAAAATATGTGAATTATGTAATTCTAAAACTCGAATAAATGTTTATGTGGATAATATGCTTTGTATTTTGTCAGTTTATGATGAACAATATTACGCAGAAACTATTGAACTATTTCAACGAAACTTGGTGGACCTGTGGGGTATGTGACCCAAGGATAAATCCATTAGATTTTGAAGAAAATACATCGAAGAGAAATTACGCAGTGGAGTTTAAGAACTGCTGCTCTTTACTGAGTACCTCTGTAGGTCATGTTTTTTTTTTTCTTTTTAAAGAATAAATTATTATCATATTTCACGTTTGGTGTTTTTCATAAAAAACTGTTCTAGTTTCAAAACTAATCATCTTCCACTCTCGGTTGATCCTCCGACACCTAATGTGGTCATCCGTTGTTGGTGGTGTCATCACCAACACCACCGTTGGTGGCAATTCTCCACCAACACCACAACCACCTGAGTCTTAGGCGTCTTTTCACTCCTCACCACAAACCGTCTCGCCTTTAGTTTTAATGATAGTCCAATGCAATATTTTCGATTGCATCTTCTATCAAAATTGAGATGAAATTGGCTTTAGAGATAAAACCTGTATGGAAATCTTATTCCATAATCAAGCACATTCGTCAACTTCATATTTTGAATCTCGGTGAGGAGAAGGAGAGATAACTCGCTAACTTCGGCTTATTGGACTCAATGGAACGGTTGGACGATATTTGAACCGATGACGGTTAATGGCGTGTCAATATTGGAGGTCAATTTTAAACTTATTTGTTAAGCCTATAAATGACACATTTTTAATGTGATATCAATTATAATACATTTCCATGTTTTGCATGGTAATAAAATGATCTTCCTAGGTGGTGGGTTGGCCAGGACACCAGCCACCCGTTGGGATACTACTGCTAGAGAGTTACTGTGTCCTTTGCTGGCCAGACAGTACTACATTGGATCCTTCTTTCTTGTTACGGTTCACTTTCTCCTTGCCTACACATATACCGAATAGGCTGGCCTACTCTTTACAGATTCTCCTGTGTCCTCACGCACATGACAAAACTGAGATTACCAAACAATTATTCCTTCACTTAAAGTGTTAACTACTGCACTGTAATTGTTCAGTGGCGGATTTCCTCTTGGTAAGGGTGGAAATGACTCCTTAGCTATGGTAAGCAGCTATTCCAGAAGAAGGACACTCAAAAATCAAACCATTGTTCTCAAGTCTTGGGTAGTGTCATAGCCTCTGTACCATGTATTCCACTGTCTAGGACTAGAGTTCTCTTGCTTGAGGGTACACTCGGGCACACTATTCTATATTATTTCTCTTCCTCTTGTTTTGTTAGTTTTTATAGTTTCATATGGGAGATATTTATTTTAATGTTACTGTTCCAAAAATATTTCATTTTTCCTGGTTTCCTTTCCTCACTGGGCTATTTACCTTGTTGGAGTCCCTGTACTTATAGCATTCTTCTTCTCCAACTAGGGTTGTAGCTTAATAATAATAATAATAATAATAATAATAATAATAATAACTGTGTGGACCAGGAGGAAGATCTCGGTATTATTATCAGCAAGGATTTGAAGTTCACCAAACAGAGCATAAAAGCTGAAAACATAAAATATAGTAGGTTACATAAAGAGACAATTCAAATACAGAGACAAAGACACTGTACTACAGCTGTAGGTTACACAGATAAACCATAACGTAAATACACTTCAAATTCATCCATCCCGCTCTTTTATAATATATTAACAACTTCTCCTTTATTCTCCTGCACAATCTACAACTTTACCTTATGATTAAGTTAATCACACTTACACTAACATAGGCCTAGGCGCGAATCTAAGGCCTTTGCTCCTAATTTTTCACTAACTTTTATGCCTACTCGAGTGCTTCTGTTCCTAACCTCCTACCCTCTCCCTATCCCTTCTTTATCTTATATCTATTCCCCTTATCCACATTAGGCCTCCCGTTCTTCTCTCCTGCATTCTTCAATCAAATTGTTTATTCAATTATTCACGCAAACTCAAGATTTTTGCATAGCCAAAGGGATCTTATTTCACTGCCCGATACCCACACAAACTTATATCTTTGGTTAGCTGAAAAATGTTATTCCCAATCAGCATAATTTCATTATATAATCCATCTCTTTCACAATATTATCACGCTGATATGATCAGCCTCTTGCTTGAGAGTACACTCGGGTACACTATTCTAGCTGATTTCTCTTCCTCTTGTTTTGTTAAAGTTTTTATAGTTTATTTAGGAAATATTTATTTTAATGTTACTGTTCTTAAAATATTTTAGTTTTCCTTTTTTTCCTTTCCTCACTGGGCTATTTTCCCTGTTGGGGCCTCTGGGTTTATAATCCTGCTTTTCCAATTAGCAAGTAATAATAATAATAATTATTATTATTATTATTATCTCTCCGATATGACATACTACGTTCACAATCAACATGGCAAAACCTATCCTTCTCTATCCAGTAGGGATGGCCTATGCCGCCTATCCCTCCTATTCCATACAGCACAAACACCTCACCCCTCCATTCCCTACCTATTCCCTTTAGACAAGCACGCTCTACAGAAATTCCTTATCCCTGCCTATCCACTTCCCTATCCTATCCCACACGGAGCCCTATCCTTCCTAATTCAAACCCATTAATCAGGGAAGTGTAACGTATCCTTTCTCTTAATCTAAATTGCTAATTTCCTTCAGATTCTCTCGTGCTTAAGCTGAAAAAAAAAACTCCTTTCTTTCATCGCAAAATAACCCCTCTCCACACCGCTTTATTGCATAACACCCTTTCTCTCTTCTCCTCGTGAAGTTTTCTTTCGCAAATTTCTCCTTTCGATACACTCCTTTATTGTCCCTATATCTTTCCCTACACTGCACTCCCCGCCCCCTTCCAGCATTACAACCCCCTCCATTTTCAACTATTCGATCTTGTCTCATTACCACTCTCTCCCTCTACAACCGTTGGAGTGTAGCTAACCGCCATGGCTGCTCACACGCACATATGGACTGTGTCCTCTCTTCCTTTTGTCGAAGCTTCTGTCGCGTTCCCCCTCTCGTCCCCCATACCTCCCCTACCCTACCTTTTAGAGAGAGAGAGAGAGAGAGAGAGAGAGAGATCTGCTTAACCCTGGATAGGTACGCTCCTCGGACACCCCTTTAAGGGTATACTCGGACGCGAACGACCCCGACGCCAAAAAAAATTCTTGAAAAATCAGTTTTTGCAGTAACCTCCTTTTCTCTTTTGCCAAAAAAAACTTCAATGAATGCTTAAAACAACTGTATAGATAAATACTACTCATCTGCAGAAAAACTATTTATTATAAATATTTTAAAAAATTAAGTAGAAAAAAAAAAAGACCTGACATAAAAATTCATAAAAAAAAAGTTTATACATATATACACAAATCCTTTTAGGAATTGATTCTTGAATGTTTAGGACACATCTTGATGTATTTTGGATGAAGTCAGACCCATGGAGGTGAAGATCTGAAATGAGAAAAAAAGGGTAACTTTTTTTGGCCAAAAAAATTTGTCCAAATTTCATGAATTTTTTTGGGTACCCAAATGAAATAGGAAGTGGCTAATTTTTTTAGGGAATAAACATATGTTATCCTAAAATAGAAATATGTAAAAAAATCTTCATTATTTTGTGAATTACATTTATATCAGGGGCCATATCTAAAGGTAATTTTTTGAGTACTTAGAAATTCCGTAAAAAAATACATATATTTAATATATAATATGATATTTATGCAGGTAAAAATATACCAAAATATCACACATTCTATAGGGAACAAGAATATATATAGATAGGGCAGCTTACGCTTCGGATATGTCCACAAAATGGCCGCCAACCACACTGACTCAGACTCCCTAATCTGCCACTTGAAATGTAGGAAGGGTATGTCAATTTCAAGGTGTTATTTACTAATCTAATTATTATTGGATATGCATAAAAATTGTATGGTGGGTTGCTGGATAATTGTCGATTATTTTACGACTATAAAATTAAAATTCTGACCCAAAAAAATTTTTTTGAAGGGAAATAAAATCGAAAAAAAAAATGTAAAACAATATTTTAGCTAAAAAAATTTGATGATATTCAATCAAAAAAAAAGTAAACAAAATTTTCCGACAAATAAACATCTAGAGGAATCATTACTCTGTGATAGTTCCTTAGTACGTAGTAATTTTGAAAGAATTGGGAAAAAACGAAAAAATGGCAATCACCGGAAAATCGAACACATACCTATATATACGCCATATCTGGCTAAAAAAAAGATAGGCATGGGTAGCCAGATCATCTAGAAACACTTTCCAACACTATAAAAATATAAGTTTTGCGACACTACTTGCCAATTCCTTACGGTAACATGACTAAGCAAAAAAATGCAAAACAAATAAAAAGGGGCACTCGCGGAAAAATGGCTAACATTCTAATATACGGCATTTCAGAAAAAAAAAATTCAGCCACGTGCTAGGCAAACCATCAAGGCACATTTTCCGACAAATAAACATCTAAATGAATAATTACTCTGTGATAGTTCCTTAGTACGTATTAATTTTGAAAGAAATGGGAAAAAACGAAAAAATGGCAATCACCGGAAAATCGAACACATACCTATATATACGCCATATCTGGCTAAAAAAAAGATAGGCATGGGTAGCCAGATCATCTAGAAACACTTTCCAACACTATAAAATTATAAGTTTTGCGACACTACTTGCCAATTCCTTACGGTAACATGACTAAGCAAAAAAATGCAAAACAAATAAAAAGGGGCACTCGTGGAAAAATGGCCATTCTAATATACGGCATTTCCGAAAAAAAAAATTTCAGCCACGTGCTAGGCAAACCATCAAGGCATATTTTCCGACAAATAAACATATAAATGAAATATTACTCTGTGATAGTTCCTTAGTACGTAGTAATTTTGAAAGAAATGGGAAAAAACGAAAAAATGGCAATCACAGGAAAATCGAACACATACTTATATATACGCCATATCTGGCTAAAAAAAAAATAGGCATGGGTAGCCAGATCATCTAGAAACACTTTCCAACACTATAAAAATATAAGTTTTGCGACACTACTTGCCAATTCCTTACGGTAACATGACTAAGCAAAAAAATGCAAAACAAATAATAAGGGGCACTCGCGGAAAAATGCCCAACATTCTAATATACGGCATCTCAGATAAAAAAAAAGACATGCACGTGTTAGCCCAACCATCAAGGCACACTTTCTAACACATAAACATGAAAAAAAAATCAATAATATACGGCAATTCCTTACTACGTAGTAAATTTTTACAAATATTGAAAAAAAAACAGAAATTGGCAACCGCAGTTAAATACCCAATATACCAATAACTACGTCGTATCTGACAAAAACAAAATCACGCATGGGTAGCCAGATCATCTAGACACACTTTCCAACACTAAAAAAGCAAAAGTTTTACGACACTATTTCGCAATATCTTACGGAAAAATGACTTGGCAAAAAAATGAAAAAAAATGAAAAAGGGACACTCGCGGTAAAATGCCCGACATTCTAATATACGACATCTCAGATAAAAAAAAAAGACATGCACGTGTTAGCCCAACCATCAAGGCACACTTTCTAACACATAAACATGAAAAAAAAATGAATAATATACGGCAATTCCTTACTACGTAGTAATTTTTACAAATATTGAAAAAAAACAGAAATTGGTAACCGCAGTTAAATACCCAATATACCAATAACTACGTCGTATCTGACAAAAACAAAGTCATGCATGGGTAGCCAGATCATCTAGACACACTTTCCAACACTAAACAAGCAAAAGTTTTACGACACTATTTGGCAATATCTTACGGAAAAATGACTTGGCAAAAAAATGAAAAAAAATGAAAAAGGGGCACTCGCGGTAAAATGGTCCTCGTGGTGATGAACGACATTTTAACTAAAAAAAAAAACATGCACATGGTAGCCAAACAATCCACCAAGACTTTCCACAACTGATAACCTATACAAGTTGCACCATTCTACGACAATTTCATAATACGTAATAACTTTGATAATTATGCAAACTACCCTAGAAGGGTAAACTCGGACGCGAACGACCCCGATGCGTCTCAGAAATCGGGGAAGGAGTACAGCTACAGCAATGCACATCTGGACACTACTAGAGCGTGTAGGGGAGACACCTCCTGCAGGTCGATCACCCACAAATTCAGTCACGGGGGTGAGTCACGTGAGAAAAACCTGTTTTTTTTTGACGCTCGGGGTCGCAAACGACCCACCGTACCTATCCAGGGTTAAACTTTCGTGTCTATACTCATGCACGTACAC
>NC_090727.1:24536899-24539399 GCF_036898095.1 Palaemon carinicauda | reverse complement strand
TTCAGACTAGAGCCTTTAATCCCTCCAGATGTCTAGGTGTCTTCTTTGACAGTCTCTTCGAGTGTCTGGTCAACTGGAATTCTTCCAAAAGTATTTGTTCTTCCAAAAGTATTTGTTCTTCCAAAAGTATTTGTTCGTCGAAGTTTAACTGGAAATCCATCTCTCTTAGATTGTTCAAATAATTCTGGGCTGTTTTGCTTTAAATGAGACGTCTGATTATAGGATACTGGAAGATATCTAGAGTAATTTGTCTTAATCCTTAGCTAAACACCAAGGTACCATTTATTGATTACTTGCAAGATGAAGACTCCAGTCATTTTAAGCTAGGCATTAACTCTATAATACCTATCTAATATATCCAGAAGGGTGGTCATACAGAATGTCTTTGCCATCTCTCTCTCTCTCTCTCTCTCTCTCTCTCTCTCTCTCTCTCTCTCTCTCTCTCTCTCTCTCTCTCTCTCTCTCATAAATACTTTCAAAATTGAACTAGAATGCAGCCATTATCAGGTTAATATTCTGACATTTCGTGGAAAGGTAAAATACCATCATTTGAATATTACATTAATGTTTTACCACTTTCTGCATAAGTACCAAGATTATCAAATCTCCATTCCCTACTTTTGAAAGTGCGTGAGGAAACACTCCTGAATGATCATAATGATCATATAAATACCTTATAATGAAAAGAATAATCGTTGTTCAATTTAATAAAGACTAAACATTATCCCATTGTCTTTGCCAAGTAAAATAACTTTATTTCCCCATAAAATAAGATTGTTTACAAGTGAGTGAAATGGTTTGATAGGTACTTTGGTATTCAGTTACTATAGTGGGTTTTGTACATGTCATTTTTTATTTTGATACTTTTGAGATATTCCTCCAAGCAAAAAATCCTGGATTTTGACTATAAACAAGTTGCTAATGCCATCTGTTGGCAAACAAGAGAACCATTCTGTTGGACAATTTCTTTACTGCATTAAATGGTAAAGAGGGAGTTAAACAGTGAATATATATATATATATATATATATATATATATATATATATATATATATATATATATATATATATATATATATATACATATATATATATATATGTATATATATATATATATATATATATATATATATATATATATATATATATATATATATATTTGAATGTCTCGTTTAATACTCGTAATTATGCTTAATTGTTCTCTAGTCTTGGGTAGTGCTATAGCCTCTGTACCATGGTCTTCCACTGTCTTGGGATAGAGTTCTCTTGCTTGAGGGTACACTCGGGCATACTATTCTATCTTATTTCTCTTCCTCTTGTTTTGTCAAAGTTTTGATAGTTTATGTAGGAAATATTAATTTTAATGTTGTTACTATTCTTAAAATATTTTATTTTCCCTTCTTTCCTTTCCTTTTCCCTGTTGGAGCCCCTGGGCATATAGCATCCGGCTTTTCCAGCTAGGGTGCTAGGGTTGTACCTTAGCAAGTAATAATAATAATAATAATAATAATAATAATAATAATAATAATAATAATAATAATAGTGTAGGTACAATAGTTTATTTTATAAATATATCATTTAGGAGGAGATTAACAAGACTCAAAGTGAGCTTTACTTTAAATTTCACTTAAACCATAGTGAACTATTCCCTCAGAGATGACATAAATAACCACCAACAAAATACGAGTAACTTACTATAAGAGACAGATAAAAAAAAAGCCTTTATAATCCTGAATCACAACAATCAAAAGACATTTATGAATGAAATCTAATATTGGTGATTTTCATCAAGTCTTGGTTTAAGATATTCTTTTTATTAATTGTTATTTTAAGGTTTCGTAGGTTTGTCCTTCTGACAGCTGGATGGCCACTGAAATAGGGGGTGGTGGTGGTGGTGGTGGTGACGTCAGTGGAAGATAATAACAGATGAAATAGGATTAGTTCAGAATAATTATTGAATATTAGAAGCTTTTATGAATGGGACATATAATTCTCAATAAAAACAATAGGCCTTTCCTTTTACTATAAATATACATACATACATACATACATACAGTATACATATATGTGCTTGTGCAAAACAATAGGCCTTTCCTTTTTACTATAAATACACACATACATACATACATACATACAGTATACATATATGTGCTTGTGCAAAACAATAGGCCTTTCCTTTTACTATAAATATACATACATACATACATACATACAGTATACATATATGTGCTTGTGCAAAACAATAGGCCTTTCCTTTTACTATAAATACACACACATATACATACATACATACATACATACATACATATACATATATGTGCTTGTGCATGCATATATGCATATTCCCGTGCCTAACATGTATGCATAATATGTTTGGTTATAGATTATGGCTGCCTCATTGACATTGATTTTATACACCTATTTTATTATTTTAGTTTTTTTTTTCTTTTCATCAGCACTTCAATTTTCTATTAATTGTTTTATTTAATTTTTAGTGAGGA
>NC_090727.1:24529399-24531899 GCF_036898095.1 Palaemon carinicauda | reverse complement strand
GAGAGGGGGTTCCGTCTCTAGGGTAATGTATTGTCCCTTGTCTCTGCCACTCATGTGTGACATTTAAACATATAAAATTCAATTTCAAAACATTTATATAACTCAAATTTATTTTGAAGCTCATTGAATGCACACACAAACTCTCTCTCTCTCACACACACACACACCACACACACACATATATATATATATATATATATATATATATATATATATATATATATAGATATATATATATATATATATATATATATATATATATATTATACACACATACACGCACATACACACACACACACACACACACACACACATATATATATATATATATATATATATATATATATATATGTATATTTGAAATATAATCGAAATACTACCGCTAGAGAGTTATGGGGTCCTTTGACTGGTCAGACAGTTCTACAGTGGATCCGCCCTTTACCTACACAGACACCGAATAGTCTGGGCTATTCTTTACATATTCTCCTCTGCCCGCATACACCTGACAACACTGAGATTACCAAATAATTGCTTCTTTACCCAAGGGGTTAACTACTGCACTGTAATTGTTCAGTGGCTACTTTCCTCTTGGTGAGGGTAGAAGAGACTCTTTAGCTATGGTAAGCAGCTCTTCTAGGAGAAGGACACTGCAAAATCAAACCATTGTGCCATAGCCTCTGTACCATGGTCTTCCACTGTCTTGGGTTAGAGTTCTCTTGCTTGAGGGTACACTTGGGCACACTATTCTATCTTATTTCTCATCCTCATATTTTGTTAAAGTTTTTATAGTTTATGTAAGAAATATTTATTCTAATGTTGTTACTGTTCTTAAGATATTTTATTTGTCCCTGTTTCCTTTCCTCACTGGCTATTTTCCCTGTTGGGGCCCCTGGGCTTATAGCATCCTGCTTTTCCAACTAGGATTTTAGCTTAGCAGTTGATAATAATAATAATAATAACAGTATATTCTAAGAACAGTAATATTTAAGTAAATATCTCCCATATAAACTAAAAAAAAAACATTTAACAAAACCAGAGGAAGAGAAATAAAATAGAATAGTGTGCCCGAGTGTACAAGATCAAGGTACAGAGGCTATGACACTACCCAAGACTAGAGAACAATGGTTTGATTTTGGAGTGTCCTTCTCTTAGAAGAGCTGCTTATCATAGCTATTGCGTAGTTAAAAGTTTGAGTTTGACTGTGAAGTGAAAGTGTATGATTTGTAGTTTTGGCTGTTGTGTATATCATTCGTTTCATGATCCAGAAGTGGACTGCAGGGGAACCCTACTCTCTACACAACCTTTCGTAAATAATTTTCTTATTTAAATTGTTCATTTTTTCTCAGATCGTTTATTTATTGCCTTATTTCCTTTCCTCACTGGGCTATTTTTCCCTGGTGATACCTTGGGCTTATAGCATTTTGCTTTTCCAACTAGGGCTGTAGCTTAGCTAATAATAATAATAATAATAATAATAATCTTATTCAAAATCAAAATCCTAATCATAATCATAATCATTATCCTTATCCTTATCCTAATTCTAATCATTATCCTTATCCTTATCCTAATCCTAATCCTAATCATTATCCTTATCCTAATCCTAATCCTAGTCATTATCCTAATCCTAATCATTATCCTTATCCTAATCATTATCATTATCCTTATCCTAATCCTAATCCTAATCCTTATCCTTATCCTTATCCTAATCATTATCCTTATCCTAATCCTAATCCTAGTCATTATCCTAATCCTAATCCTAATCATTATCCTTATCCTTATCCTAATCCTAGTCATTATCCTAATCCTAATCCTTATCCTAATCCTAATCCTAATCCTAATCCTTATCTTAATAATTTGCATTGCAAGGCATTCAACATTTGACATCGCATATCGATCGTTCATTGTCAAATCCACAATATCGAAGCACCACTAAGAAAACAAGAAAGTCTTCAGTTTCCTCTTGAAAGTCTTAATATCTTCAGTAGTCTTTCTGATGTCTAGTGGGAGCTCATTGCGCAGTCTTGTAGTTCCATTTTGAAATCTTTTGAAATCCTAAAATGTTTCCCATAGTATTTCATTTATAATCCTGGTCTCAGAGCCCATCTATAGGGCCTAAATTCTATAAATTTAAATGAACTATCAAATCAAACCCTATGATTACCTTGCCTTTTTGCCCTTGTCGGAATCCAAGATTTTGCGTAGGGTATGTATTCAACCGTACCTGTTTGTTAGTTTATTTGTTTGTGAGCAATTTACACAAAAACTACCGTACCGATGTTGACCAAATTTGGTAGTCATGTTGGGTATAAGCTAAGGATGAATCTGTAAAGTTTTGGATAAACAACATCAAAGTACAAGTACGCAGAAGTACTTTGAAAATAATCTCAATGTTAATTAAATGGAAAATATTATGTTTATTTTGTTTTGTGAAAAATGGCAAAAACTGCTCAACCAATTTCAACCAAATTTGGTGGACATGTTGAGTAAGGCCCAAGGACAT
>NC_090727.1:24482028-24517028 GCF_036898095.1 Palaemon carinicauda | reverse complement strand
AAAACATTCATATAACTCAAATTTATTTTGAAGCTCATTGAATGCACACACACACGCACACACACACACACACATATATATATATATATATATATATATATATATATATATATATATATATATATATATATATTATACACACATACACGCACATACACACACACACACACACACACACACACATATATATATATATATATATATATATATATATATGGTATATATATATATGTATGTATATTTGAAATATAATGAAATACTACCGCTAGAGAGTTATGGGGTCCTTTGACTGGTCAGACAGTTCTACAGTGGATCCGCCCTTTGCCTACACATACACCGAATAGTCTGGGCTAATCTTTACATATTCTCCTCTGCCCGCATACACCTGACAACACTGAGATTACCAAATAATTGCTTCTTTACCCAAGGGGTTAACGACTGCACTGTAATTGTTCAGTGGCTACTTTCCTCTTGGTAAGGCTAGAAGAGACTCTTTAGGTATGGTAAGCAGCTCTTCTAGGAGAAGGACACTGCAAAATCAAACCATTGTGCCATAGCCTCTGTACCATGGTCTTCCACTGTCTTGGGTTAGAGTTCTCTTGCTTGAGGGTACACTTGGGCACACTATTCTATCTTATTTCTCATCCTCTTATTTTGTTAAAGTTTTTATAGTTTATGTAAGAAATATTTATTCTAATGTTGTTACTGTTCTTAAGATATTTTATTTGTCCTTGTTTCCTTTCCTCACTGGCTATTTTCCCTGTTGGGGCCCCTGGGCTAATAGCATCCTGCTTTTCCAACTAGGGTTTTAGCTTAGCAGTTGATAATAATAATAATAATAACAGTATATTCTAAGAACAGTAATATTTAAGTAAATATCTCCTATATAAACTAAAAAAAAACATTTAACAAAACCAGAGGAAGAGAAATAAAATAGAATAGTGTGCCCGAGTGTACAAGATCAAGGTACAGAGGCTATGACACTACCCAAGACTAGAGAGCAATGGTTTGATTTTGGAGTGTCCTTCTCTTAGAAGAGCTGCTTATCATAGCTATTGCGTTAGTTAAAAGCTTGGGTTTGACTGTGAAGTGAAAGTGTATGATTTGTAGTTTTGGCTGTTTGTATATCATTCGTTTCATGATCCAGAAGTGGACTGCAGGGGAACCCTACTCTCTACTCTACACAACCTTTCATAAATCATTCTTATTTGAATTGTTCATTTTTTCTCAGATCGTTTATTTATTGCCTTATTTCCTTTCCTCACTGGGCTATTTTTCCCTGGTGATACCTTGGGCTTATAGCATTTTGCTTTTCCAACTAGGGCTGTAGCTTAGCTAATAATAATAATAATAATAATAATAATAATCATTATCCTTATCCTTATCCTTATCCTAATCCTAATCATTATCCTTATCCTTATCCTTATCCTTATCCTAATCCTAATCCTAATCATTATCCTTATCCTAATCCTAATCCTAGTCATTATCCTAATCCTAATCATTATCCTTATCCTAATCATTATCATTATCCTAATCCTAATCCTAATCCTAATCCTAATCATTATCCTAATCCTAATCCTAATCCTTATCCTTATCCTTATCCTTATCCTTATCCTAGTCATTATCCTAATCCTAATCATTATCCTTATCCTTATCCTAATCCTAGTCATTGTGGCGGGATGTTAAAAAAAACAAGCCCCACACCCTGAATCACACCTACTGACAATGGTCCCACAACACAAACTTTCCCCTTACTTTATCAACTGGACTCTTGGACAAAAGGACAAACAAAACATACCCTTAGAAACTATATTTCCTTACAAACTAAAACGCTCAACATAAAAAAACACACTTATCAATAATCATACACTTAACACAAAACAGGCCTTAATCATACCACCATTCAATTAAACCCTCAAAATAAATAACGCTTAACAACTTACAAAACATACAATAAACGTAACATAATTCAAATAAACCAAATTTAAACCCTAACAAAACTTAAAACTAAACCGCACAACCAATATGTAATTCTGAGTGGACACTTTCGTCCACACAAGGCCAACAGTCTTTTATAGCCAAAAAACACAACTCTGCAGCAACCGGACCGCTGAAAAATGTTAATGCACAATTGCACTTATCATCATCGTCATCATCATTATCATCATCATCATCATCAATACGCCAAACCAATTCCTTCAACCGGGCGGGGTCGTTACATCATCTATCTCATCAAGATCCACAGAGCAATCCAATCAGGTCCTTAAACAATCCAGGTCATCAATAATTCATTCCAAATCTGAGCAGTCGTATCAAATTCCTTAACAAGCCAGGTCGTCAACAATCACATTCACATAAATCTCTCCCCAAAGGAGGAATCGCAGCCTGCCAAAATAAAAAAGAAAAACACTTACGAACACTTCTAGCTAACTGAACTATCGCACTATAATCAAAGATAAATAATAAATTGTTCCTATCATTCACAATCACAAGCAAAGATAAACAAAACTGTACTTACTCAGAAAATCAAAAAAACACTTCCACGCTGGTCGAAAAAATAATAATGATATAATCCAGCTCTCACACAACTGCCTTATGCTGCAGTCAAATAAAAAAAAGCATTCGCTCCGAAACATTCACCACTGTCGTAACCTAACTAAAAAATGTAAACAAACAATCTCATTTGTACCAACAGTCTTTCTCACCACAAACGATCGTTAACCTAACTACTTTCGCTCGCTAACACAACATCTCTCTCTCTCTCTCTCTCTCTCTCTCTCTCTCTCTCTCTCTCTCTCTCTCTCTTCTCTCTCTCAGGATTTGGCAAAACCAAAAATAAAATAAAACAAAAAATAAATCCTCCACATCATTATCCTAATCCTAATCCTTATCCTAATCCTAATCCTTATCTTAATAATTTGCATTGCAAGGCATTCAACATTTGACATCGCATATTTCTCGTTCATTGTCAAATCCACAATATCGAAGCACTTGGAGAACAAGAAAGTCTTCAGTTTCCTCTTGAAAGTCTTAATATCTTCAGTAGTCTTTCTGATGTCTAGTGGGAGCTCATTGCCCAGTCTTGTAGTTCCATTTTGAAATCTTTTGAAATCCTAAAATGTTTCCCATAGTATTCCATTTATAATCCTAGTCCCAGAGCCCATCTGTAGGGCCTAAATTCTATAAATTCAAATGCACTATCAAATCAAACCCTATGATTACCTTGCCTTGTTGCCCTTGTCGGAATCCAAGATTTTGCGTAGGGTATGTATTCAACCGTATCTGTTTGTTAGTTTATTTGTTTGTGAGCAATTTACACAAAAACTACCGTACCGATGTTGACCAAATTTGGTAGTCATGTTGGGTATAAGCTAAGGATGAATCTGTAAAGTTTTGGATAAACAACATCAAAGTACAAGTACGCAGAAGTACTTTGAAAATAATCTCAATGTTAATTAAATGGAAAATATTATGTTTATTTTGTTTTGTGAAAAATGGCAGAAACTGCTCAACCAATTTCAACCAAATTTGGTGGACATGTTGAGTAAGGCCCAAGGACATATCCATTAGATTTTGAAGAGAATACATCGAAGAACAAGCGCGCAGTGGAGTTAAGAGCAAAACAGGACGGCTTGGCTTGGTGAAGGTATGCGCTCTACTTAGTATATATCCATCTAGGTTTTTTTTCATTACTTCCTTGTTACCTGGTACTTCTACCTTTGCTATACAATATCCAATACTGCTTAGCGTTCAGAGATAAGCCAAAATGTTGTCGAGTCCTTTTTTATAAGTACCAGAAGCCGTTGAACGTTGAGAGAGAGAGAGAGAGAGAGAGAGAGAGAGAGAGAGAGAGAGAGAGAGAGAGAGAGAGAGATGAAATAACTATTTTGAATATTTATAGTCACCAGGAGTCATACAACTTCATTTTTTTCCCCTTAGAATTAGAGCAACTTGCTTTACGTAAGTCACACCCCAGCCACGCATTTTAAATGTCATTGTATATAGATTTTTTATTACAGTATTTACTTTTACAATTTGAAAACCCCCTCTCTCTCTCTCTCTCTCTCTCTCTCTCTCTCTCTCTCTCTCTCTCTCTCTCTCTCTCTCTGTGCGCAAAATCGTCAGCAACTGTCTTCCATGTCATATTGAAATTCATGGTAAGGAAATGAAGAAACCTCTTAGAATAATTAGATTCTATATTTCCCCTGCATAATAAAGAGCAAGTCTCTGGCTATATATATATATATATATATATATATATATATATATATATATATATATATATATATATATATATGTATGTATATATATATAAATATATATATATATATATATATATATATATATATATATATAAAAAGATCATCTCCATTTCCTCCTACGCCTATTGACGCAAAGGGCCTTAGTTAAACTTCGCCAGTCGTCTCTATCTTGAGTTTTTATACCAATACTTCTCCATTCATAATCATCTACTTCAAGCTTCATATTCCTCTGTCATGTAAGCCTGGGTCTTCCAGCTCTCCTAGTGCCTTGTAGAGCCCAGTTGAAAGTGTATCTATTTATTCATTTCCGGAGGCAAGACGTAATTTCTCGGTCTCTCGTGTAGGTGGAAGAGGGACTAATCATACATTGGTGAAAGGGGTTGTAGTTAGGAAAGTGGAAGGAGGTGGAAAGGGTTTGAATTTGTGTGCATACCCATTTAATTGTTTAGCTGTCATGTGTGACGGGTTGCGTACACTACTGTTTTAAAGAAGTTGCAAGAGATGTGGATCTTTCGTGTCCTTGCCAAAGATTATTATTATTATTATTATTATTATTATTATTGCTGTTGTTTTTATTATTATTATTATTATTATTATTATTATTATTATTATTATTAACGTTAACGTTATCATTATTATTATTATTATTATTATTATTATTATTGCTGCTGTTGTTTTTATTATTATTATTATTATTGCTGTTGTTTTTATTATTATTATTATTATTATTATTATTATTATTATTATTATTATTATTTCTGTTGTTTTTATTATTATTATTATTATTATTATTATTATTATTATTAACGTTAACGTTATTATTATTATTATTATTACTATTATTATTATTATTATTATTATTATTATTATTATTGTTGTTGTTGTTGTCAGTTAAGCTACAACCCTAGTCTGAAAAGCAGGATACATTAAGCCCAAGGTCTCCAACAGGGAAAATAGCCCAGTGAGGAAAGGAAATAAGGAAACTGATATAATAGTGCGCCTGAGTGTACCATCAAGCAAGAGAACTCTAACCCAAGGCAATGGAAGAACATGATGATGTATATACCCTTGTTGGTTAATGCAAAGAATATGCATTTTTATTATTCTATCTTTTATGCTACTTATTTTTCAATGCGTGAGATATTTTTAAAACTAATATTAACCATATTTTACGTATATATATATATATATATATATATATATATATATATATATATATATATATATATATATATATATATTCAGGCTGCCTTCATCGTGAAACTCAATACTACACAGTATTCTAGGAGTTTTATTCCAGCTGTGACCAAGTTGTGGAATGATCTTCTTAATCGTGTAGTTAAAACGGTAGAACTTCTTAGGTTCAAATTTGCAGTAAATGTTTTTATGTTGAATAGGCTGACATCAGTCTTTTTATGGTTTATATCGTTCAAACATTTCCTTATTCCCATTCCTCACTGGGCTATTTTTGCCTGTTGAGGCCCTTTTGCTTATATCATCTTGCTTTTCCAACTTGGGTTGTAGCTTAGCTAATAATAATAATAATAATAATAATAATAATAATAATAATAATAACATGAGCCCGAAAGAGCAAGATGATTAGAAAACTCAAACAAGAATAAACGAAGAAAGAACAGCTTGGCAACGAGCTAGAGTCGGGAGGTCTAGGGTGGTGGTGGGTCCCTGTCTCGGGGAGGGTCCCCGGGTAGGAGAGTGAGTGTAAGCGAAGACTTCGGTGGTGGTAGTAGTGGTAGTAGTGGTAGTGGTAGTGGTAGTTGTGGTGGTGGTGCTGCTCAGCTGACTGACTGTTCAGGAGGACCCGGGCCGGGGAGGACAAGGAAGACAGGAGTGAGGGGCCCTCACTGAGGGCCCGGAGTAGTTGCTTCCAGACGTTTGAGGAGGTTAGGTGTGCAAGCCGCTCTCGTCAGACGCTTATGTAAATAAGAAGTGGTTTTATGGTTTATTTACGCCTATTAATTGTTTTACCTTTAAAGATTAATTAAACATCAGTTTTTTTATGAGGTTTTAGTTTGATTCTTAGTGTTTTCGTTAGTGATTATAGAGAAACTTTTTATAAATATACCTTCGTTTATTAACTTGGTACACTACTAGTTGGTAAGATATACCACTTTCAGGGGACAGGAATACGATCTATTTGCTTTCGTTGTGAATAAAAACTATTTTATTATATATTGATGATAACTATTATGAATATCTGGGCACGAATGTCTTCCCATGGGACACAGCTTAGAAATAATTTATATTTATTTTTAATGATAACGACTTTTGTAATCCACATATTCCTTTTTAACTCGAGTTTAGGGACAGTGGTCGAGGTGTTTGTAGAGGCAATCTATTATTATTATTATTATTATTATTATTATTATTATTATTATTATTATTATTCCCTATCTTGAGTGTAGGACCTCCTGTGGGCAGTTCTGCCTGTGGGGATACTGTCTCGCTTTTACCCACAGTGGGTTGTAAGATTGTCCTGTTAATCTTAGCAGGATTTAATGTTTTATCATTGTTATAAATATTGCATCTGCTTGTTTGACTATTATCTCATATACATTTTTTACGGTGATTTAGTTTGTATTTATAGTTATAGCCCCAGTACGAATCTCTCTCTCTCTCTCTCTCTCTCTCTCTCTCTCTCTCTCTCTCTCTCTTATTCGATCGAATTCTGGTGCAAGTCAATGTGTTAATCATGTTTGACCTGCTGAATAAGCTCGCCTGTATCTGTGCCTAGCCTTTGGTCTTACATTTTACAATACAATTCATTGTCATCATCATCTCCTCTTACGCCTATTGACGCAAAGGGCCTCGGTTAGATTCCACCAGTCGTCTCAATCTTAAGCTTTTAATTCAATACTTCTTCATTCATCATCTATTCACGCTTCTTAGTTCTCAGCCATGTAGGCCTGGGTCATCCAATTCTTCTAGTGCAATTAGCCATTCAAATTTCTAGGATCTGAAAGCATTTTTCACTGATTATAAAGATTATATATATATATATATATATATATATATATATATATATATATATATATATATATATATATTATTGTTTTTCACCCTGGCAAATATATACTGTACTGCCTTTACTCTGTACAATGGAGTCAGTTGCACCAACTTGAATGGATCATGAAAAGATCTCTCTCTCTCTCTCTCTCTCTCTCTCTCTCTCTCTCTCTCTCTCTCTCACTTAATGGTTTATGGGCTGAACTTACGTCACCATATCGTCTCTAAGCGGTGGATGGCGTTGTGCGCTGCCGTTGGCTAGCTAGCATAGGTAACTCTCGACCAATCAGCTTTCGTAGTGAATCATTTGGGATGTTGAGGGCGGCAACATTGACACTTGATCTGCCTCTTGCATCTTAGGTTGCACGGTCACTATTTTCTCGAATATTGACATTTTTAGCTATAAATAAATCTTATAAGGGATAAGATAATTCCCCTTATTTATAACTTAGAGGAGGGTTTCTATTATAGATATATTTCTAAATGAATATTGCAGCAATCATGAGAAATGTGAGTGACAGGGAAGAAACATTGCAATGGGGAAGGCGGAGTTAACTTCGACTCGCATAACGGGGTTACGTATTACTTGATCGTCTGGCCCGCTGCTAGAGTTGAGAGGAGACTCGTTGTTGTTGTTGTTGTTGTTGTTGTTGTTGTACTACAAGTCTGGGTATAACACATACTTTTAAAACAAAATATTATTCAAATCTAATATTAATACATAATATTTTCTATTTAATTTTAATCATTTTTTAGGTTTCCTTTGGGTAGTAGGCTATGAAGGATAAAGGGATAAAGGATATTCAGCAGTATTTATTTATTTATTTATAGGTGATTAAGGATAAAGAATTGAAGGATAATCTATTTGTCAATTTACATTTCCAAATAAAAGCTGGAAGACCCAGGCCTACATGGCTGAGGACTATGAAACGTGAAGTGGGAGATGAATGGAGAGAATCTAACCGAGGCCCTTCGCGTCAATAAGCGTTGGAGATGATGATAAATGAATAATTATGAAGAAATTTACTTTTGTTCCATATTTTGGAGGCCCCCTGCCTCTTCCATCATTCAGTTAATATTATTAATATTATTATTACTTGCTAAGCTACAACCCTAGTTGGAAAAGCAGGAGGCTACAAGACCAGGGCCCCCTCTTCCATCGTTCAGTTATTATTATTATTATTATTATTATTATTATTATTATTATTTGCTAAGCTACAACCCTAGTTGGAAAAGCAGGAGGCTACAAGCCCAGGGGCCCCAACAGGGAAAATAGCCCGGTGAGGAAAGGAAACAAGGTATAATAAAATATTTCAAGGACAGTAAAGTTGGACAGGAAGAGGTATAGCAGTAATTCCTGATAAGTAGAACTCGGTAAGGGAAAAGTTTATAACATAAACAGTATAAATAATAATAGTAAAGGAGAGAGAGAGAGAGAGAGAGAGAGAGAGAGAGAGAGAGAGAGAGAGAGAGAGAGAGAGATTATGACGCAGTTGAATAGAGAGGCCTAGAGGAGTGTTGAGGTAACGTGGCCGTGGGTGGACAGTCAGGAGTTGGTTGGCAGTAGCTAAATATAGATTCTGGAGGCCTGGTGAGGGGAGGAATGAGGCCTCCTGCATAAACGGAATAAGGAAAGGGAATAAATAGATATAATGGAATTAAAAGGACTAGATGACGAGAATGATTTAGATGTGTGAAATAAGACTGAATTCGTGATAGGTATAGAGGAATATAGAAGGATACTGTTAGTTTGCACTAAAGAGATTATTAGCAAAAGTTCGTAATCTGGACCGGGGAAAGAGAAAGAGAGAGAGAGAGAGTTGCAAGTGACTCCATTGCACATAGTAAAAGGTAGTAAAGTGCAGTATATGATTTCTAGATTAAGAAACACACCAACATATATATATATATATATATATATATATATATATATATATATATATATATATATATATATATCATCATAATCAGTGTCAAATGCCTTTAGACCTCAGATTTTTAACGGCATTTGATTTTAGACTAAATCACTTACAATCATTATTATTATTATTATTATTATTATTATTAACAACCTGAGTTGGTAAAGCAAGATGCTACAAGCTCAAAGCCCCAAAAGGAAAAATAGCGAAGTGAGGAAAGGAAATAACTAACTAAATAACCTTAAATAAAAGTAATTATAAATTAAGTTAAAATATTCTAAGAACAGTGGCAATATTGAAATAAATATTTCATATATAAACTATGAAAGAGAAAGTAGATGGAATAGTGTGCCCGAGTGTACCCTCAAGCAAAGGAACTCCAACTCAAGACAGTGGAAGACCATTGTACAGAGGTTATGGCACTACCCAAGACTAGAGAACAATGGTTTGATTTTGAAGTGTCCTTCTCCGAGAAGAGCTGCTTACCATAGCTAAAGAGTCTCAACTATCATCTACAGCATTTGTACGAGTTGCATGGGGGCAATGTTTCTTGACCATCAGTATAGATGATATTAGGGTCCTGGACAGCTGCTACAAGGTGACAGGACAATATACATTAGAGGTGGCTTGGCTGTACTTTATATGAAATCATAGTTTTTCTCTTATCAGGCTAAACTACAAGGCAGCCTTAAGATGTGTTTTGGTCTCTCGACATTGTCTATACTTTTATTTATTCTTTATTTCTCGGATAGAATGATTATACGTGCCAAATGAAAACTTATGTTTTTTATCTTGGTCTGGGACGCGCAGATTTTAGGGTTGAATTGTGTATTTTAGAATATATTAGGAGAGACTCTTTAGCTATGGTAAGCAGCTCTTCCAGGAGAAGGACACTCCAAGATCAAACCATTGTTCTCTAGTCTTGGATAGTGCTATACCCTCTGTACTATGACCTTCCAGTGTTTTGGGTTAGAGTTCTCTTGCTTGAAGATACATTGTGGCTCGCTGTTCTATCTAATTTCTTTTCCTCTGGTTTTGTTAAAGTTTTTATAGTTTATATAGGAAATATTTATTTCAATGTTACTGTTCTTGAAATGTTTTACTTTTCCTTGTTTCCTTTCCTCACTGGGCTATTTTCCCAGTTAGGGCCACTGGGCTTATAGCATCCTGCTTTTCCAACTAGAGTTGAAGCTTAGCAAGTAATAATAATAATAATAATAGGTGTATTTATTGTTATTTTGAAACTTTATGGAACATGGTTATGTTCTTGTTTTTCTATCAAACGTCTCTTAGCATTGAATGGCGTTGTGAACTGCCATTGGCTAGCTAGCATAGATAACTCTCGACCAATAGGATTTCGTATTGAATCATTTGGGATGCTGAAGGCGGCAACATAGAGACTTGATCTGCCTCTTGCATCTTAGATAAATCATATAAGTGATGTTATAGGTCGCTTCATAGTTAGACAAGGAATTATGAACATTCCAGCCTTCATGAGAAATATGATTGACAGGGAAGATTTAAAGGCGGAGTTAACTCGGACTTGCTTAGCGCGCTGCCAGAATTGAGAGGAGAGACTGACAGCTATGTACGAGTTGCCACATTGCACGATACTGTTGAGGTGGTAGAAAAATTTAGCTCTCTCTCTCTCTCTCTCTCTCTCTCTCTCTCTCTCTCTCTCTCTCTCTCTCTCTCTCTCTGAGTGGGGTAAGATTATGAATGACAGCGTAACAAAACTTCATATATTACATAAAGCTTATTATGTAGGGATTATTGTGTGAGAGAGAGAGAGAGAGAGAGAGAGAGAGAGAGAGAGAGAGAGAGAGAGAGAGAGAGAGAGATTAGTTCACCAAACTTTTAACTGAGCACCACAAGGTACTAGAAGAGTTAGAAGACACAGGCCTACATGGCTGAGGATATGAAGCTTGAAGTAGGAGATGAGGAAAGGAGAATTATTGATCTAAAAGCTCAAGACAGAGACGTCTAGCGAAATCTAACCGAGGCCCTTTGCGTCAATAGGCGTAGGAGGAGATTACGATGAAATATATATATATGTGAATAATTTTTCTTTCACATTATGTGAAGGTCTTTAGCGATTAATCTGCTTATATATATATATATATATATATATATATATATATATATATATATATATATATATATATATATATATATATACATATATATATATATGTGTGTGTGATTTTTTTTATTACATTTAAATATAAGGGTAATAGAAAGACGAGACTCAAGACAAGACTCAGGTCAAGATTCCCTCTCGAGAGGTTACATACTTTCTCGAGACTATGTTCGAATCTTTTCCCAGCCAGAAGCATTTATCACAAATAAATTTGCAGTGGATATATATTCCCAAAGGTAGAGTTGGGTATTCAATGCGATTGTGTGGGGCATTCGTTTATTCCAGGTGGGATGTGAAAGGGAAAGTCTTCCTTCTTTCTTTGTAAGAATCGATGTCATTTTGGCTGCATATGACAGATGCAGTAGGTGATTGTGAGCTATTTATGCCGAGTTGATGTTGATATGGAATTGAGTCAGTAGTGTGTTTACACCGTACTATTTCTTGTCAGGAATATGGCATATTTCAAGGTCTTTTGGAACAGTTGATATAATATCTCAATGTATGGAAAAACTGTAAGGCCATGACTCCAACAAGGAATGCCATAAGAAATAAATGTCTTTACATACAAAGCAACCTCTCTCTCTTGTGGAGAGTATGCCTTTTGGCATGAGGAAACGTTCCACATGGATTCAATCCACTCAACCTGCTCAATACGAAACATTTCATTTGCCACATGTCTCATCTTCATTTGCTATAGACTGTTGTAGTGTGGGGAAACTGTTGTGGTCTTATGCAATGGTAATGCATTTGAATAATCCTATGATTATTGATATAAAGCTTCTCAAAGCCTAGATATGTTTGGTATGATATGATGATTACGCCATAAAAACGGGGGAGAGCCTCTCTCTCTCTCTCTCTCTCTCTCTCTCTCTCTCTCTCTCTCTCTCTCTCTCTCTCTCTCTCTCTCTCTCCATCCTTACTTTCTTTATATATATATATATATATATATATATATATATATGCACTGTATAAATACTGTATATACATATATGTATGTATATATATACACTGTATATATACTGTATATACATATATGTATGTATATATATACACTGTATATATACTGTATATACATATATGTATGTATATATATACACTGTATATATACTGTATATACATATATGTATGTATATATATACACTGTATATATATACATATATGTATATATATATATATATATATATATATATATATATATATATATATATATATATATATATATATATATATATATATTTGTTCCGACACAGAGACTTACCTCGAAACACTTTCTTAGGAGGTTACTGGTAACTCCTCTCAAACGACCAGAGTTTTGTGTAGTTTATCCTACCCCCATGTTCTATAGTGACCTGATTAGCGGGAGAGAACTTGACCTGGGGGCAATGCCCGATGTCGGTCGCGTGGCTTTGAGCTTGACCCGGCAGTAAGTTTTCTGGTCGAGTCGTGTTCACACGCCGCTCCTCATTTCTCTGAGCGACCCCCTTTGTGTGCGTTACCATGTGGTTACCACATGGTCTAGATTCCTTCATGAGTGATTAGTGCCTTAACTGTGTTCTTTTATGATCGTTCCTTTGTGCTTTTACTGGCGTTTTAGTGCTTTCCCTTTGTATTATACTTGTGTCTAGCGATCTTTGTGTTGTGCTATGGAGCACGATCGCCGTTGTCCTGGGCCTAGAGCCGGGAAATCGTGTAGGGCTTTCTTGTCAAAGCCTGTTCGCCGTCACACACGTGTCCCGAATGTGCCGATTGGAGCGAGGTCCAATGGGTGAAATGCGGCAGGAAGAAGAAGAAGGCTTCAAAGAGGTCTCCTAGGGAAACTAGCTTGTCTTCCCCTGCGACGTCGGCAGGAGAGGGGTCAGGTAGAGTGCATTCTTCTTCCCCTACCCAGAGTAGGGGATGAGGTAAGTCCTTGAAGTGTAAGAAGTTGGTGCCTCTTTCCCAAGGGAGTGATGTTGTTGGGAGTCTTCTTTGTCCAGGGCAGATCAGGCGCCTGCAAGTAAGTGTGTGGGGGTCTGAGGGACGCGACTCTCTCGTAGGGACCGCGTCTCGGCGGAGGACCCCATGTGGCCTAATAATGTTCCATTTTTTATCACCAGATTAATGAGTAGAGGCCTCAGGCGCGTCTGCTACGGAAGGAACCGCTGGCTTAGGATGTACCAAGGACGCCGTTGAGGTCCCCACTGGACATGGAGGAGGGCCTATGCTAGTCCTTCCCCTTCATGGCTCATTCGACGGCGTGGTTACCGGCAAAGCCATCAGTTCCAGAGAGTTTTCTTCTGCCATCTACGTCAGGATTACGGCGTAGCCCCAAGAAGCCACAGTCCAGTATGAGGTCGCAGTACGAAGGCAAGTCAGACTCATCGGCGCTCGATCCGTCGGGCCCTTCGAGCGTGGAACGTCGGAGACGACACAGGAGGAAGAGAGATCGATCTGTGTGGAGGAACTCCCCTTGCGGTCTCCCACAGGATCTCGGGACAGGAGAAGTCCCCGTTCCCCTCCATACAAGCCAAGAGCCTCGCCAGAGAGTCTGCCGATGAGCAGAGGACCTCGTCTTGTTGCCTTAAGTTCCGTCCTAGAGCCACTCCATCCGCTCAGCGGAGGGAGCCGTCTTCTAGGATGGGCAGCCTCGACAGGTCTCCCCATCGAGATGATAGACGAGGACGGGCACCTCCGTCGAACTGTTTCACGGAAGAGCACGTCCGTTGTCCACGACCTCGAGGAGGATGGGTCTCGATCCCAGACAACAAGCTGAGGGACCTAACTAGGACCTCAGGCTTGATACCTAAGTGAGCAGGAGACAGTCCTCCTAGAAGGGCCTCCAAGAGCCTCGCCAGAGAGTCAGCCAAGGAGCGGAGGACCTCATCTTGTAGGCCTAAGTCCCGTCCTAGAGCCACTCAATCCGCTCAGTGGAGGGAGCCGTCTCCTAGGATGGGCAGCCTCGACAGGTCTCCCCATCGAGATGATAGACGGGGACGGGCACCTCCGTCGAACTATTTCACGGAAGAGCCTGTCCCGTCGTCCAGGACCTCGAGGAGGAAGGAAACGTCGGGCGAAGAGGGTAGAATGGGCCGAGGGTCCCGTCAAGGTCCCCGTCGGATAGGCGTAAGGCTGCGAAATAGACGATTCTACCTGACTAGTGTAGGGAGTCGCTATTTCGGACGGGCAGCCTCGTCGAGCCAGCTCATATGAGCGGTCGACAGGGGCAGCTTCCTCTGTCGGGCAACCCCACGGAAGCTGCTTCCCCCTCGAAGTGAGACAAGGAGGACGGAGGTTCTCGCCTCCACGGCAGTACCCATCCTCAGTCCACAACCTAGGGCGGAGGTGCCCGTCGCCACAGCGCATGCCAACGGAGGACTCCACTTACAGGGCGGAGGCCCTCATCGCCACGGCAAGACCCATCCTAGCGGAGGACTCTGCCTTTAGGACGGAGGCCCTCGCCACCACGGCGATGCCCGTCATAACGGGGGACCCCGCTTACAGGACGGAGGCCCTCGCCACCACGACTATGCCTGTCATAATGGAGGATTCCGCCTATAGGACGGAGGTTCTGGATGCCACGGCAATTCCCGTCCAGTGTAAGCTCAAAGTCCTGCCTACAATCACGAGCTCTGTAGGAGGCTCTCCGGGGGCAGCCTCAACTAGTCAGCCCACGGAAGGAGTCGTCGAACACCTTCACGGAGAAGCCCATCCCCTCCTCGAAGGCTCGAAATGACGGAGGCTCCCGTCTCGCCTGGAAGGGCTTAACCGCGAGACTCGTCAAAGCGGAGGTACCCGTGCTGACTCTACACGTGCTCGTATCCCTCCGTGGCACCCCTCCACGGAGGAGCCTGTCCCTTTATCAAAGGCTCGTTAAGTGACAGGGGTACCCGTCCCTCCGGAAGGTCTTAGCTGCAGGTTCCGTCAAAGCGGAGGTGCCCGTGATGAATCTACACCCCATCGCCGGACGGAGGACTTGGGTACGGACGCGAATCTTGGAGGGTGATTTCCTTGATAAGGGGACACAAATTGAGTAGCCACTACCTCAAGAAGTAGTTGACTGGCGCTCTGGCCTTAACAGGATTATGGAGGAGCCTGTCCAGAAGAAGTCATCTTTGGCTCCTTCCGAGGAGAGGGACGTAAAGTTGGGCGTACCCATGTTGATAGGTGTTCACCCGCACAGGGACACCTCCAAAGGTCACAGTTCAGCCAAACTGCTACAGGACCTGAAATCACAAAGCAAGTATTATGCCTTAGAAGGACGTCCACTTGGGGCTAGTGAGAGGACGTCCTAGTAGGGGTAGGACAAGGTGTCCCGGAAGACCGGCTAAATCTCAGTTGACCCAAATCAACAGAATGACTTACTTGGGAATAACCCTGGATTCGTTACAGGTCAAGGCCTTTCCCATCCATAGACAGGCTGGACAACCCAGACCAAGTTCTCCTTCCCTTCCTTCGAGGACATCCCAGAAGAATGAAGGATGGGCAGAGGTTGGTAGGACATCTGGTGTCCTTAGAGAAGCTAGCTCCACACGGGTGACAGAACCTAAGGAGGGTTCAATGGAACTTAAAGGAGAATTGGAGCCAGAGACGTTCCCCGGACAAAGTGGTGCCAGTCCGGCAAGAAACCAGACAAGCCGTGGAGTGGTGGCAGGATCGGTCACACACACTAAAAGGGATGCCGATATCCTCCCAACCTCCGAAATCCGCCAGTTTACGGACGGGTAGAAAGAAGGAGGGGGAATGCACCTCCGGGGAAAAGGACAGCGAAGGGGACTTGGACAGAAAGGGAGAAGTCCCTACACATCAATGTCCTAGAGATGAGAGCGGTCCAGGAAACCTGCTAACATTTCACGGAAGACTTGTAAGGGAATTCAGTGGCCCTGATGTCGGACAATGCAACCATGGTTGCATACGTTAAGAAGATACGAATGGCCCGTGACCATGCCTCTCCCCAGCGCAGGACGGAGGAAGTGGTTGGTGAGACGACGTCGGCGATGGTGGACTCCGCGTATAGGAGGGTACTCGGCTTGATTAAAGCTACAATAGACTGGTGGAACCCGTCCCACAGGAGGTGGAGGCATGGACCTCGGGCTTGAACAAGTTTCTAACCTACACAGCCCAGAAGAAGTCCTCACTTTCCCTTCCTGAGACCAGGAACATGGGAAATGGAAGAACCCACATAAACAGAGTTATAACCCGCAATAGCCATCCCAGCACAGGCTATAGAGCGGCGAAACTCCTGCAGGGAATTAAGGCCCAAAGTAATTATCACACGTTGGAAGGTAGACCAAACGGGGCATGCAAGACAGGGGAAACCCTGGACATCCTTTGACAGGGCTTCTCAGACGGAAGGGCGTCATCAGATGCCACCTTCTTCTCCCAGTCCGAGTCCGCTGTTTCAGAGGGAGAGCTGAGATCAAAAGAGTTGTGCGATCTGGCCCTTCAGATCCTGGATTGGGAAGGAGAAGAGGAAATCAACCTGACAGCAAGCTTCATTCTGGAATGGTGGCTGGAATGGTGGGCGAGCTGGTTTATCTCTCTAAAATCAAAATTATATTTATAGCCATGATCAGCAAAGCTGTACTAAGTCTTGGCCACCTATACCAGGTTGGTTTGCAGTGAGCGAGCAGATTAATGTCTCCCACCATCACTAATCCGGACTCATCCACGTGGTGATGAAAACTGGTCACCCCCAAAATATGAATAAGGACATGTCTGAGGCCTTTGTCCTGCAAAATATATTCCATTTTTACTGCCATTGAACACTATCTGTTTAGTTTCCATATAAACACACACACACACACACACATCCGTTAGGTGGTGGAGGATTCGAAATGCATACATACATACATACATACGCTAAGCTTGACCATTATGATAACAAATTGGAAAAAAAGGTTGTATAATAATTCTTATTATTCCTATTGTTAAATTAATCATAATAGGGAATGGTTAAAAGATGTTCTTTAGCTGTTAAGACATAACATTTTTTTTAATGTGTAAATAAACTTACAACCAACCAAAGCTACAGTAGGTATGGAAACAGAAGTGTTAGTGAGTTTGTGTTCAACATATATATATATATATATATATATATATATATATATATATATATATATATATATATATATATATATATTTCAATGCGCCTAGTGTTTCCTCAGTTTTCCTCGGCCTAACAAAGACTGATATACTGTACTGTACCTAAGGGATCCAACTGGGAAAAATAGTCCAGTGAGGAAAGGAAATAAGGAAATAAATAAACGATATGAGAAATGATGAACAATCAAATAAAATATTATAAAAACAGTAACAAATTCAAAACATATATTTCATATATAAACTATAAAAAGGTTTATGTCAGTCTGTTCAACATAAGAGGATTTGCTGCAAGTTTGAACTTTTGAAGTTCTACCGATTCAACTACCAATTATTAGGTTTTTTAAATAAGTTTAACCCAAATGACAACAGTTAATAATAATAATAATAATAATAATAATAATATAGATAAACACTGGCCACGAAGGAAAACATATTTCAAATTCATATTCAAAGGATATGAGTTAACATTATAGCGGGGTTTAGTTCACACCAATGCTAGTGGACACTATAACGTGGTTCTCTCTCTCTCTCTCTCTCTCTCTCTCTCTCTACAACCATACAACAAAATGTTGTTTTCTAGATCCAAAATGATATTCTGCTCTGATATGTTTTTTATCTCATTCTGATTTTGGAATAGTAATATCAGGCTTCAGTCTCCCACCATCACCAATCTGCAGTGGCCAGCGTGGTGAAGAAAATGTCCAAATCCCAGACATGATTAAGGACATGTCTGCGCCCTTTGTCCTGAAGTGGACTAGAAACAACTGCATTTGTTATATATATATATATATATATATATATATATATATATATATATATATATATATATATATATATACTGGCCTACAGGAACGTTTCAAACATAGATCAAAGGAAATTAACACTATGAGAATATATGAGAGTCCTGAGGGTTATAGCATCCTGCTTTTCCAACTAGGGTTGTAGCTTGGCTTAGCTTCTAATAATGATTATTATGACTTGAATCCTAGAAAATGATATTTTGAATGCTTAGGGTTGATTCACACTCGGTTCAGTCTCGGTTCGGTCTAGGTTCGGTCTAGGTACTGGGATGTTCACGCCTTCGGTCTGATCAGTGTCTTAACAAAATTACAAATATAAGGAAAAAAACATAATTCTAAGGGAATATTATATTCAGTGATACTGGGAAATGTATTTAGGCTGTGAACTTTAGCCTGTTATTGTACATAGGGACTTTTTTCTATCATGACTTTTCCATCGTAAATGTAGAAGAGTCATATTATGCAATAATCGATTTTGACTTTTCTTATTTAATTTTTCAATACATATTTACATCTCTCTCTCTCTCTCTCTCTCTCTCTCTCTCTCTCTCTCTCTCTCTCTCTCTCTCTCTCTCTCAACCACACAGACTTTATATTTATAACCCTAGCATGTTATTTCATTGCTAATTTCGGGTATAATGTTGCTAAAGTGTTCCTTGGCACGAGTCATGTTCCGTAAACCTTGTGACTTAGACACCAAGACATTGTGGATTTTACAAGGTATTATTATTATTATTATTATTATTATTATTATTATTATTACTTTCTAAGCTACATCCGTAGGATGCTATAAACCCAAGGGCTCCAACAAGAAAAATATCCAAGTGAGGAAATGAAATAAGGAAATAAACTACAAGAGATGTTTAAGAACAATAACATTAAAATAAATATTTCATATAGAAACTATAAAAATTTCAAAATAACAAGAGGAAGAGAAATTAGATTGAATAGTGTGCCCGGGTGTACCTTCAAGCAAGAGAACTTTACCCCAAGACAGTGGAAGACCATGGTATAGAGGCTATGGCACTACCCAAAACTAGAGAACAATGGTTTGATTTTGGAGTGTCCTTCTCCTAGAAGAGCTGCTTACCATAGCCAAATAGTCTCTTCTACCCTTACCAAGAGGAAAATAGCCACTGAACGAATACAGTGCAGTAGTTAACCCCTTGGGGAAAGAAGAATTATTTGGTAATCTCAGTGTTGCCAGTTGTATGAGGACAAAGGAAAACGTGTATAGAATAGGCCAGACTATTCGGTGTATGTGTGTATTTGTAGGCAAAGGAAAAAATGAGTCGTAACCAGAGAGGGATCCAATGTAGTACTGTCTAGCCAGGCAAAGGAGCCCATAACTCACTAGCGGTGGTATCTCAGCGGATGGACAGTGAGTGGCCTGGCCAACATACTACCTAGACGCCAAACCACCTGTTGGTCATGATCTTAGTTTAAAGGAAATAATGACTTTATCTAAAACAGAAATTCATTCACGTCAATTTGCTGAATGAAGGTTGCAGTCACCTATTGGAAACGCTCCTTCTGGTGCTGGACTGGGGTTCGAGTCCCGCTCAAAATTGTCGGTTCCTTTGGTCACTGTAACTTTGCCGTCCTTGTGAGCTAGGGATGGTGGGTTCTGGGGAGCCTATAGGTCTATCTGCTGAGTCATCAGTAACCATTGCCTGGCCCTCTTAGGTCCTAGCTTGGGTGGAAAGGGGGCTAGAGTTTGGGGGAGGGTGTAAGAACTTGATGGCGTTTTGGAGAAAATCATAAAAATTTATTTATATACTATATATATTATCTCTCGTGGGCCTCCTACACACACACACACACACCCACTCTCTCTCTCTCTCTCTCTCTCTCTCTCTCTCTCTCTCTCTCTGGTATTATTATCAGCAAGGATTTGAAGTTCACCAAACAGAGCATAAAAGCTGCAAAGAAAACACAAAACATAATAGGTTACATAAAGAGACAATTCAAATATAGCGACAAAGACACTGTATTACAGCTGTAGCCTACACAGATAAACCATAAAGTTAATACACTTCAAATTCATCTATTATGCTCTTTTTTGATATATTAAAAACTTTCCTTTATTCTCCAACACAGTCTACAACTTTACCCTATGAATAAGTCTGTGCAAAATTTTTATTCACATTTACACTAACATAGGCATTGCCGTCTCAATACAGACGGCAGTGCCATAGGCCTAGGTGCGAATCTAAGGCATTAGCAATTAGCCAAGTTTTCACTAACTCTTGGGCCTCCACTCTGCTGGAGTGCTACTGTTCCTAACCTACTATCCTCTCCCTATCCCTTCTTTATCTTAATCTATTCCCCTTATCCACATTAAGCCTCCCATTCTTCTCTCCTACACATTCTTTAGTCAAATTGTCCATTCACTTTTTCCCGCAAACTCAAGATTTTTCATAGCCTAAGAAGGGATCTCCTCATTTCACTGCCCGATACCCACACAAACTTATTACTTTCATTAGCAGGGAAATGTTATTCCCAATTAGCATAATTTCCTTAAATAACACATCTCTTTCACATTATTATCACGCTGATATGACCAATCTCTTGCTTGAGGGTACACTCGGGTACACTGTTCTATCTTATTTCTCTTCCTCTTGTTTTGTTGAAGTTTTTATAGTTTATATAGGAAATATTTATTTTAATGTTACTGTTCTTAGAATATCTTATCTTTCTTTGTTTCCTTTCCTCACTGTGCTATTTTCCCTGTTTGGGCCTCTGGGCTGATAGCATCATGCTTTTCCAACTAGGGTTGTAGCTTAGCAAGTAATAATAACAATAATAATAATAATAATAATAATTATTATTATTATTATTATTATTATTATTATCTCCCTGATGTAACCTATCACGTTCACAATCAACACGGCAAAACCTATCCTTCTCTATATAGTAAGGATAGCCTATGCCGTCTATCCTTCCTATCCCTTACAGCACACATACCTCACCCTTCCATTCCCTACCTATTCCCTTTACACAAGCACGCTCTACAGAACTTCCTTATCCCTGCCTTTTCATTTCCCTATCCTATCCCACACGGAGCCCTATCCTTCCTAATGCAAACCCACTAATCAAGGAAGTGTAACTTATCCTTTCTCTCAATATAAATTGCTAAATTCCTTCAGCTTCACTCGTGCTTAAGCTGAAAAAAAAAAACTCCTTTCTTCTATCGTAAAATAACCCCTCTCCACACCGCTTTATTGCATAACACCCTTTCTCACTTCTTCTCGTGAAGTCTTCTTTCGCAAATTTATCCTTTCATTACATTCCTTTATTGTCCTTATACCTTTCCCTACACTGCACTCCCCGCCCCTTTCCAGCATTACAACCCCCTCCATTTTCAACTATTCGATCTGGTCTCATTACCACCCGTCTCTCTCTTTCTCCCTCCCGTTGGATTGTTGCCAACCGCCATGGCTGCTCATACTCGTGTTTAAATTTTCAAGGAAATTACTTTAGTTTGAGGTAAATTTTAGTGGTTTCAAGGTAATTCTAAGGTAATTTCTGTCTTACTAACTTAAAATTTAACGAATTTGGAAAAAGTTTTAAGGTAATCTAAGGTAAAAAGCAGCAACATTCAAGGTAATCGCCAGGGTCACATGACACATCATCATCATCATCATCATCATTTCAGCCTTCAAAAGTCCTTTGTTGGATGTAGGCCTTCCCCAGGTTTCTCCACAGACTTCTATCGCAAGCTCTTCTGTGCCACTGTTGCTTATGTTGGTCTAAGTCATCTCGCCAGCGGGTTTTTTGTCTTCCTCGGTTTCTTGTGTATCCTCGGGGTGTCCAGAAGGTTGTTCGTGATGTCCATCGGTTGTCTGTCATCCTGGCAATGTGCCCTGCCCAGTTCCATTTGAGCTTGCTAATGGTTTCAAGGATATCCATTACTTTAGTTTTTTGACGTATCCATTTAGCTGTTTTTCTATCCTTCCATGTTAGATTTAGCATAATTCTCTCATGTGCTCTCTGCATTGTTAATAGTTTAAGGGAAAGCTTTTTTGTTAGATTCCAAGTTTCGGCCCCATAGGTGATAGTGGGGAGGATACACTGATCATAGACTTTCCTTTTTCAGATGATAGGAATCTTCTTATTTTTTAACACTGTACTGGCTCTTCCAAACGCTTGCCAACCGAGGGTTATTCTTCTTTTTATTTGGCTCTCTTTACAGGCGTCATGTAGAGAGATTCGTTGTCCTAGGTAGATGTAGTGGTCCACTTCCTCAATTTGTTGGTTTTCAATTTCAAGTATGTCATCTGCATTTTCAGTATATTTATTGCTCATGACTTTGGTCTTTTGGAAGTTCATGTGGAGGCCAATTGATTTGCTTGCTTCATTTAGCTCGGTGAGCATATGTTGAAGCTCTTCTTTGGTGTGAGCAATGATAATGATGTCATCAGCAAATCTTAGGTGACTTAGATATTCTCCATCTATTTTTATTCCTTTTTCTTGCTAGTTGAGTAGTCGGAAAGCTCTCTCCAGGCAGGCAGTAAACAGTTTGGGTGAGCTAGTGTCACCTTGTCTGACTCCTCTCTTGAGTTGGAATGGTTCTGAGTCCTTGACACATGCTCAAGTTTAATCCCTGGCTCACGCACACTGTTACAAATCATCATGCAGTGTCCTCTCTTCCATGAATCTCTCGCCCTCCACATCCTTCTAGAAGCTTCTGACTTGTTTCCCTTATCCCACCTTACCTCCCCTACCCCTCAGCATAATATTTCGAATCCTTACGGATTGGTCTAGAAGTTTCCATTGCTCTCTCTCTCTCTCTCTCTCTCTCTCTCTCTCTCTCTCTCTCTCTCTCTCTCTCTCTCTCTCTCTCTCTCTGTCACATCTCCATGCAGCACATACCTTCTCCCTTTTAAGATAAATAGAAGAAAGACAGAGATGATGAGAACGGAGTATGCAATGGAAGTTGAATTATTATTGGAAGGAGAAAGTATTAATGAGGTAGAATCATTTAAATATTTAGGAACAATGATCTGTAATACAGGGTCTTTAGAATTAGAGTTTAGTGAAAGATTAGAAAAAAGTAAATCAGATAAAGGCTAGGTTGAAGTAAAATTTGGAAATCAAATCGCCTGAAATTACAAATAAAAATCAGGCTATATATCAGTTTAGCGAGATCGGTGTTACTCTATGGATATGAGTCATGGTATGACAATGAACAAAGCCCTCAGAAGGATACTGTGAGTTAAATGGTAGGACAGGATTATAAATGAGACTATAAGAGAGATTACTAGAGTGCCATATGTGGATGAGATCATGATGAGGGGTAGATGGAGAAGTTTTGGTCATGCTCTTCGCACTCTCCAAGAGAGATTAGTTCACCAAACGTTTAACTGGGGCTCCACAAGGCACTAGAAGAGTTGGAAGACCCAGACCTACATGGCTGAGGGCTTTGAAGCGCGAAGTAGAAGATGATGAATGGAGGAAGTATTGAATTAAAAGCTCGCGATAAAGACTACGGGCGAAATCTAACCGATGCCCTTTGTGTCAACAGGCGTAGGAGGAGATGATAATGATGATGATGTTCTATAGTACCATTCTTGCGTTTTTCTCCCGCGCTCTCTTCCACCCTCCTCCTCCTCCATCTTAGATATTTCTACGACGGAGTTTACTTTAATTCTCTTACGAATGACAACCTTCTTCTTGTTAGCCTTCTCTTATGCTTAAGCTAACCTCAATCTATCACTATTCCTAAATCTTAAGCTTTTACTTTATAAAATAAATTCGGTCTTTTTCTCATACGATTTGCTTCTGATTTTTTTGCTCTCTCTCTCTCTCTCTCTCTCTCTCTCTCTCTCTCTCTCTCTCTCTCTCTCTCTCTCTCTTCTGCTTAAGCTTTTGCTTTGGACAGTCTACGCCCCCATTCCTCTGTCTCTGACTCAATCGCTTTTCCTTCCTTCCCACGATCTCCTACTTCCGATCCCGTTCAAGTGTTCCTCTTATAGACCGTCACGCCCTCACACACACACATTACTGGTGGCAGCCAGAGCGACCTGTCAGCATATACGGGTTTCACTATAAGAACAATTTGACAAAGACACCTTGCTCTGCAGAGGTCACCTGACCTGGTCACCCAACTCCAGGCTTCCGAGCTAGGATAAACAGCCTGTTCGCTCAAACTTGCCACCATCCCAAACTACTACCAGAACCGCTTAGCGCTCTTTCATTGGAACGTAAGATTCAAAACTAACTCTTAATTAAACTCATTGTTAATTGTCCTTTGCATATTATTGCTAACCTTTGCCCTATTCAAGCTTTAAATCTATCAGAACCCTTTACCCTTGTTCGATTCCTCTCATTGAAAGTACATTCGTTGTTTCATTGTTACTATTCGCTTACGGGCTACCAACGCAAGAGCCCGTGTCATGCATAAGGCATGACAATCTAAAATGAACCAACGAACGAACGAACCTCTTCCGTAGTTAGAAAGATAAATGGTTAGAATGTGATATTAAGTAATTAGAAGAAGCAAATGAAAATTATCATATTAGCATAAAAAAACATCTCGGGAGTTTCAAGATCAAATGAATAGATATTTGAACGAAACCTTCTGGGAAACACCTCATTTAAATATAGCGTTTCATTGTGATTAAATTTTCTCATTTTACTTCGTTTAGGTTTAGAGCAGAGGCTGAAGGTAAGGGCAATCTTACCTCCGTATGTAGAACAATCACGGTGAGACTTTGGTCTAGCAATCTCTCTCTCTCTCTCTCTCTCTCTCTCTCTCTCTCTCTGTCATCATTATTACCTATAATTCAAGGCCGGGGCTAACAGACATGCAGCCTCAAGTCCGTATGTAGCCCAGGCCAGGAGAAAGCAGGTGACATTGTGGGACAAGATGGAGACATTGGCTTTGGCCTTTTCTGTTACGTTTGAAGTTGGCACGAAATCTCTCTCTCTCTCTCTCTCTCTCTCTCTCTCTCTCTCTCTCCATGTATTGTTTGTAGACCTATTTATCTTCTGAATATCTTCCTTTTTGTAATCATGTTATTATTCATAACGATTATTTGGTATTTCTTAATAAATATGAACATATTTGGGCAACTCAGAGATCGACATGAGGTAAGAATCAGAGAGGTTAGACTGCATAGATGTAAGAGAGAGAGAGAGAGAGAGAGAGAGAGAGAGAGAGAGAGAGAGAGAGAGAGAGAGAGAGATCTAGTTTTGGAATTGTGAAATTGTCATGTAAATTGTGGGAGTGTTGGGTGACTGGGCGAGACTGACGAAAGATTGGTGGAGATTGACTGTTGGAGCTAGATTGTAAGAAAACTTTGCTTGAATGTTGGAGAAATTTGTTGGAGGAATAATATTAGGTCAAAGTATGTTGAAGATTGTTGGAGAAGAAAGAGGGAGAGGAATGGTGTCTGGTAGTAATAGGCCTAGTCAACCCTGCCTCTCCACTCCCTTGGTTTAATGGCATCATGCCATGGGCAGATTATGATTTTATAATAGAAAACCTATTGCATTATAATAAAGACTTATTTCATAATCAATACTTAGATTTTAGAGCAGAGGCCGATGGGGGAAGCTACCTTACGTCATGGTGAAAATAGGGAAGTTAATCACATTGACTTTGGTCTCTCTCTCTCTCTCTCTCTCTCTCTCTCTCTCTCTCTTAGACATAATGGAGGAAATATTGTTATTGGGCCAGAGAGTGGTTTACAAGGACTTTATAGAGTGCAGGTGCGAGACTATAGCATCCCTCCATAAGTTTAATAAACGGTCTTTCATGCCATGATTAATCAAGTGCAATGTACAGTTAGAATCAAAAGAACGCCGACACTCGACGGAAATCTTTCGTCAGATGTCTCTAGTGTTCCCATGACAAAACAGACAGCGAGTTGCTCCTCTTACTACTGCTATGAAATGGGCGGAGCCTTCTCCAACCTTGGTGAATCAAAGACAGTAAAGGGCTGTCTTTGTTAGCAGAAGCATTGAAATGTTACAAATCGAGTTGCCATATTTCATTCTCAGTTATCATTTGACGTCTCAAATATCCACTACAAATACTGAATACACAAACACAACACACACACACACACACATATATATATATATATATATATATATATATACATGTATATATACATATATGTATATATATATATATATATATATACAGTATATATATATACAGTACATATATATGTGTGTGTGTATATATATATATATATATATATATATGTATATATATATATATATATATATATATATATATATGTATATATATATATATATATATATATATATGTATATATATATATATATATATATATATATATATATATATATATATGTGTGTGTGTGTGTGTGTGCGTGTGTATGAGATATATATATATTTATATATATATATATATATATATATATATATATATATATATATATATATATATATATATATTTACATATATATATTATGAACCCACAAAATCATGTAGAAAATATTGGAGTGTCGTAGCTAAACAATTCCTTCCGTTAACAGCTATATTTGATTATTTTAACATTAGTCTTGTTCAAGTTGCCGATGAACGAAAAAACACCATCCATGAGTTATACCCACATAAAGGACGTTGAGAGAGAGAGAGAGAGAGAGAGAGAGAGAGAGAGAGAGAGAGAGAGAGAGAGAGAGAGAGAGAGAGAGATCAAAAGGTTTGAGCTTACTTTAGTTAATGAAGTAATGTAACAGCACATAATATTGTTTGTCCATATTATGCAATGTTTCCAATAGAAATGATTGTATTATTCTCCCAAAAGCTTATCGTTATTTTTCAGATGCTAGATTGACTGCTAAAAACTACTTACAGTTTATAGATATTCATTGAATGTAACATTTCGTAATATGTGAGGATACTTTATTGTAAAATATTTCCCAAATTATTCAGATTCAGGGGTATGCGCCGTTTCAGTCTTTAGACTCTAAGCCACTTTATTTTACATTCCCATTGTTGAGCTTTGTCATCTCACCGTCTGCTATCTTGGCCTTGAAGGATTAGCATTGCCATTTGAACTAAAATCTTAAACATATATAGTAAAATCTTGACTACATTGCTAATTCAATCTTTTTCGTAAGTGCTTTATTCACTTGATAATTATCGAAACTAAATGGAAAAATTGGCGATAGTTATTACAGGATATAAATAACGGGATTATTTTGTTAGAATCAAATGCTTATCCAAATAATGGGTGATTTTGGGGGAAAATAACTATAATTGCTTTTGGGCGTTTGGAGGATTTGCTTCCTTAAGGATCCGTATACCAAGATTTGTCCGGCTGCATATAGTTTGATCATTATATTTTATACTCCTCTATATACATTAAATGCTCTGTAAAAAAAAATTTAACCAGCTGCTTTAAAATCGACTAAGATATTTTCGTTAACTGGAATAATGATAGAGGAATGGGATATATATTGTATAAAAAAATCTGAGGGGCACCACTTATTCATGGAAGCATGCTTCACAATGCAATTTTTTTTTTTTTACTTCGATGGAGATTGTAAAAACTAAGATAGAGGAAAATGAAATACAGATCTCCAAATGCCTTATTCCGGAATCCAGCTCATGATTATCTTGTTTTGGTGTCACACAAATATCAAATAGTTCCAAGTTGGAATGGTCAAGTGAAGGTGTATTGTGCTGCCGCTTGGGAGAGATTTCGTTTATGAAGGCACAGTGAGAAGCTAAGAACACAAAATTGACGCCCCAAGACGAGCACCGAGGCAGAAGGGCATTAATTTTAAAGATAATATTTAATAAATAAATGAATAAATTATGATAGAAAGAAACATAAATATTAAATAATGAATCAGGGGATAGAGGAAATAAAATCTAAAGAATGAGAGAAAATATTTAGGAATCCATGAGTATCGCTCCTCAGCTGTATAAGTTAGTGATTAAAAGGGCAATCAAACTTTTATTTCCGAGATATTATTTGGTTTTTCCTTTCCCCTACTCACGGCACCAGCTGTAGAAATTCTAGCTTTTGCTCGAACAACCCGAACTAGAGCTTCACGGATAGTAATGCATTTTTCGCTTGTTAAGCGCCCATCTACCTTGCTTAATTTACCCGGTCAAGAGACCTACATCTAGCACCCCATATCTGGGCTAATTCGGGCACTTGATCAATGTAAATAAGGACTTTATCATACAAAGCTAACCCTATTTGAATCAAAATCATAAGACCTTTGTGCATGAAATTGATAAGAAGTTGGTTTGATCTCAAAGCCGTTTAATTTCCCAAGATAAAGCTACTTGCAATTATATAATCATTGATAACTTACAATCAGGGTATTAGAATGGGGAATCATTTCGTGCTTATGCCATCTATTCGTGTATATTTTCAGGAAAAATTATAGGAGAATTCATTTTGGGAAAATAGGTATATCATAGTTTCGTGACAAAATTTCTGAAAATTATGTCGTTCTGATACTATGATTTGTCAATAAAACAAATTTTTTAAACCCTTTGCCAGAATGTGATGGTGTCCTCTTCTACCTCAATATAAGTTATTTTCGATTCAAAATCATAAATTCTGATTGTATTCAAGGTGCTTTGCAGTCATCAGTATCTATTATATCCATCATCGATTATCCATTATGCAAAGTTAATACTTAAATTTCGTTACTTATCGACCTTCCATCAACAGCAGCTATTTTATTCTACTGCGGCTATCTTCCACAAATCAACTAATAATGAATTAGGTTAGCCAAATTTACTAGAACATTGACGGGTATCAAATAAATCTCAGGCAATGATACAATATCTTACAGGCTGTATCATGAGTCTACAAGCAGCCTGTCTTCTTGTGGTGTCTGCAACCCCACCATCTTTGCAAGCTAAGGATGGGGTGTTTGAAGGAACTTATAGGTCTACCTGCTGAGTCATCGTGAGCCATTGCCTGGCCCTCCCTGGTCCTAGCTTGGGTGGAGAGCGGGCTTGGGCGCTGATCATGTGTGTATATGGTCAGTCTCTAGGGCATTGTCACTGTCCCTTGCCACTGCCACTCATGAGTGACCTTTAAACGCCGAGAGAAAAATAAGGCTTTCATGATCCTGGCATCGTATTAGACAGCTAATTATAGTAAAATACGACCATTCTCTTAAAGAGAGTATAGCCTAGTCACTCTCTCTATCTCTCTCTCTCTCTCTCTCTCTCTCTCTCTCTCTCTCTCTCTCATATCCACAGTCCTTATACCCCAGTTGCCAAATGTAAATGTCAAATCCAGTATCAATATTAGTAAGGGAAATAATGAAGGTAGGGTGAAATTTGGCAACGCTGCTCATCTGTCACTCGAATCCTTCGATTTATGAAACGTCATAATTATTTCTATTTTGTTTATAATGATTCATTTATTGCTTACTTTGTTACAATATTTTTATCATTTTCCCCGTTTTTAAAAAATGTCAATTTCCAAATACATGTTCTTTAATTATAGGTCTAGAAAAGATCATAAGATGCAGCATAAGGAATCCGCCGTGTTCAAGGTGTTAGCCTTGCACAAACACACATACACACACATTTACAATAAAAAAAAATAAGCTATTCCTTCCAACGCAAAGCCTTTGAAGCTGATTAGGAGACATTATTCTCCCCCTACAACCCCCTTAATCCCTCCCCTCCCCCTTCCCCCTTCCCCCTGGCCCCATACTCCCTCCAGCTACCTATCCATGTCCCTAATAACCGCTATTTCCTCCCATCGGATCCGTCCTATCCTTCCCCTCCCTTACTTATCCCACCCAGTCACTTCACTTGAACTGCATGAGAAACCATTATCTTCTCGGGCAACTATGCCTTAAGTATTCAAATAATAGAGGAAATGACATAGAAAGCAATGGCGTAGGCCTAGTTTCACGTATCAAATCCATTCACTTTATCCGAATCGCACAAGAGACTCATTTCATGTTCGAATGTCTTTAATTCTAACTTCGACTCTGCATAAATAGTTATCATTGTGAACCTTTTACAGTTTTAAGAATAGAATAGCCATATCTGAACCAAGTAGCTTAGTCATAAACAACAGTAAAGCACAAGTTACTAGAATAAGATTATAATTTGTTGGACAGAAACTTACGGTCTATTAAATTTCTTATTCCTGATCTAGATATTAATCTCTGGCACCGTCGTTCAATTAGTTCATTATGTATGTTGCATAAGATTTTTCACAACTCTGACCATCCTTTACATTCAGATCTCCCTGGACAATTCTATCCTGTCCGTAATACTAGGCAGGCAGTTAATTCTAATAGCCAGACCTTCTCCATCACGAGGCTCAATACTACGCAGTACTCTAGAAGTTTTATTCCAGCTGTGACCAAGTTGTGGAATGATCTTCCTAATTGGGTGGTTGAATCAGTAGAACTTCAAAAGTTCAAAGTTGGAGCAAATGCTTTTTTGTTGACCAGGCAGACATAGTCTTTTTATAGTTTATTTATGACATATTTGTTTTTGATGTTGTTGATAGTTTATTATATGACATGTCTGTTTTGACGTTGTTTCTTATTTTAGAATGATTTATTGTTAATTTGTTCTCTTCATTTATTTATTTCCTTATTTCCTTTCCTCACTGGGCTATTTTTCCCTGTTGGAGCCTCTGGGCTTATAGCATCTTGCTTTTCCAACTAGGGTTGTAGCTTGGATAGTAATAATAATAATAATTTAAATATAAATTTTACAAACGAAGCCAAAGTCAAATCAAATTGAACGATTGGACTCGAGACGAGATCACGAGAATTCCTTTCTTCTTGTGCTTCTGTGGTGTTAAAACTATCTCTCTCTCTCTCTCTCTCTCTCTCTCTCTCTCTCTCTTGCAAATCCAATAATCAGGGAAATGTAACGTATCATTGTTGCGTAGATAATTCATGATTAAAACGATTCGAAAACTCTTCCATTAAAAGGACGTATACCATTGTAAAAAAGCAACTGGAATCCCCCTTACTGTCTGACATCGTAAGGGTTAGAACAGCTTGCTCCAGGTGACCGGGTACCTTGATACACACTAAAATGTTGTGTAATTATTTACTTTGTTTTCGAATTTCATTTACTATCATCTATCATATATTTCAATTTGACTTTCGCATCATATTAAATGGAACAGTAAGACTGGAGGAACAAAATAAGTTTCATTGTTCAAACCAACTAACACCTGTATAGGCCTATGTTCTCATACAACCTGCAGTACTCTACAACATTTATATGATTTGCAAAGTTTTTCTTACATCTAAATATTCCTCGATATTATTGTTCGTTTAATCAGCATTTGAAGTTCGTAAAACGGATTTTGAGCGAAGCGAAACATCTATTTTTGGGTGAGATAGCCATGGCGTCCTGATGGAAGGTTCCTTTTTGGTAGCTTCCTTGGGTATATAACTACTAAATATTCCCAGAGAATTTAACCACAGGTTATCACAGAATTCTAACTTCTGGAGCGAGTATCCTAAAGGTTTCCCTTTAAGACATCGTATTTCAACAGGGGACGCATGTATTAACGCGCCACATAGCCATCTGCACCCCACATAGAATTAACACTTCGATGTGTAGGGGCGGAGAATAGGTGGGGAGCCGTTCCACAGCTAATCTCGTTCGTGGCTACTTTTGGTACTCGAGACGTAAACAAACGGGCGCCATTGCTAAATGACGTCACGTCCGTCCTCATCCTGAAGCCAGTTGCTTGCCGATCACCATGATACAGCAGGACAGGGTGGGACCTGAAAAAAAAAAAAACTGGACGAAGTAGCAGGGAGGGTCCATCAGGACCCCATGGCTATCTCACCCAAAAATAGATTTTTCGCTTCGCTCAAAATCCGTTTTTTGGGCTCGACCCATGGCGTCCTGATGGAAGAATACCAGAGAATCAATGTATCGTGGTAGATTTTCCCCTTGTAGTGTAAGTGCCGAGGGCTTTGAACAGGTTAGCATAGTAATCTCAATAGAAGAACCGTAGGGAAGAGACCTTCCTGCCCCCCTGGCAGTGAAGTCCCCACGGGCCATGCTGAAAATCAAAGTGGTCATCGAAGGGCTACCCACCTTGCTGGGAGAACATGAAGAACTCGGAGACAAGACTGAATGGTTGGCATTCATATAGGAACATTCTCAAGGGCAGACAAGTGGTGGTTAGGCACTGTATGTGAATAGAGAATCGTCTGGTCTCTAAGGTATGATGTAAGTAAGTATTCGTGTAGGAATATTACATTGCAGAGGTGAGTATATCATAAGGGTTGAATCCTTAGTAATCTTCATCGACTATAAGAGGAAGGGGATAATAAAACTATGACAGTCATGTATTTCATAGTATAAGTAGGAGCGGATTGAGACGCACAAGTAATAAAATAGAAATTTTTATTTCACAATTGCAGAATATGTTAAATAAATGCAATAAATATGTAAAAGTAATTTACAACAAATTATAATGTACATAGTAATGAAAGACTTGCTCTTGAATCTGAAAGAGAATTTCAAATTATTAGTAGGCACTCGTTCCGGAGGAACGTCAGTCTTTAAAATTAAAACACATCATGCTCTAGGCATGCAGCACTTCATGTGACGACTATGACATTTCACCTGGGAGAAGAACAGTATATGAAAAAGCACTAAGTGTTTTTGAAATCACTACGTATCACGCGAGGGTCATCATAGGCACCCGAGGAGTTAGAGTCCCAAGTAACTCACTGTTCTATGCAGAGTTAGGTGCAGGTTTCATAACACTACCTGCGGCTACCACAAAATGTTTGACTTTGTGCACTTGTTTCGCATAATGTTTGAAGAAAACACGCGAGGATTTCCAGCCTGTGAAACTCTTAAGGCTTTCGAAATCCATACTCTGAAAGAAATTCAGAGACGATGCAACTTTTCTAGGATCGTGACCGGCGGGTGTACTGTCAGGATCCGCTCTGCGAATGAAGTAGGTGATTTTCGCTCTTAGTTGTTTCAGTGACAGGTCGCTGCCCGATGTTTCTCCTTTGAAGAGTTGGCCTCCACCAAAGTCCGAAGTTCTACGAAGATAGACCTTGAGGCTCTCTACTGGACATAGAGAGGCATCTTCCAGGGGGCATATTCTCCAAGGGCCCCATCTTTCGGTGGGTAATTCGTTTTTGGCGAGAAACGTCGGATCCGGGAAGAGGGTAAGGTCTCCTGAATCTGTAAACAGAATGTGGCCCTCGTCCCTTGATAATGCCACTATTTCGCTGACTCGGGCTCCTGAGGCAAGAACAAAAAGAAATATAACTTTTTGAGTCAGATCCTTGAGAGGGCACGAATCATTGTCCAAGTTGGAGGCAAAATGGAGCACCTTGTCCAGGGACCAGGAGATCGGTTTTGGTGGAGGTGCTGGGCGTAGACGAGCGCATGCCTTCGGCAGTTTATTGAAGATGTCGTTGGACAGATCAATCTGGAAGGCATACATCAGTGGTCTAGTCAAGGCCGATTTGCAAGTAGAAATCGTGTTGGCTGCCAAGCCTTGTCCATGAAGGTGAATGAAGAAGGACATGCAAAAATCGATGGTGATTTCCGTAGGATTTTTTGCCTTGACGAATGAGACCCATTTTCTCCAGGATGATTCGTATTGCCGTCGTGTGGATTCGGTCTTGTATTCCTCGAGGAAGTCGAAACTCTTCTTCGATATCCCGAACCTTTTCTTCACGGCTAGGGAGAGAAAATCATGAGATGAAGGTCCCTGACTTTCAATGATGAAGCGAAGACAGTCGACTTCTGTACTTGCTGGGAGAGAACTGGGCCCGGGAGAGGGATCAGCGTAGGTTGTAGCTCCAGGACTAGGGGGTACCAGTTGCTCCGAGGCCACTTGGGAGCCCCTAGGGCTGCTGTTCCTTTGAAGGTTCTCAGTTTGGAGAGGACTTTCAGCAGAAGGTTGGTGGGAGGGAACAGGTAGATCTTGGACCATCTGTTCTAGTCCAGTGACATGGCGTCCACTGCTTCTGCCTTGGGGTCCTCGTACGGGGCCACATATCGAGGAAGTTGATTGTTGTCGCTCGTTGCGAAGAGATCGATCTGAAGTTCTGGGACTTGGTGAGAGATGATGGAGAATGATCTTGCGTCTAGAGACCATTCCGACTCTAGCTAGTAGAAGGGGTGCAAATCGCTTGACGCCTCCGGAAGGCTCCGGCAGACCGAAGGCACGCCGGAGGCCGCCCCAGCAGAGTTTCTGGCATTAGGGAAGACAAATATATAAGTCAGGAGTAATGCCAGGATGGCGGCCGCCGGCACAACGGCGGGGAGCGGCAGCTCCGGCAGCCGAAGGTTGCCGGCTTGGTGACAGGGACAAGGAAAGGGCTATAGCAGAACTGGATTGCCGGCAGTGGATGCCGGCACTCCAGGGGCCGGACCGATGGACGGACGGCCGAAGCTATGAGGTATGAGGGAAGGTCATCGGCTGGACGCCGACAGGAGGCGGCAGTCCCCGGCACACGGAGGACTGACGGCCCAGGGGGCAAGGAATGTGTCACCAAGGGCGGGAGGTGGGTATCACCGACAGGGGAGGCGGCAAGGGACCGGCACCAGGATAGTGAAAGAGACAGAAGGAGGGATGTAGGGGTACAGACACGGACCCCAAGACATCCCACCTGAGTGGGTGTACCCATGATAGAGGCTAACCCTATCACCCAGAGGCAGGGGCCGCAGGCGGCTGGGAGCCAGGGTAGCCCAAGGGAGGGCTAGGGAACACCCAAGAGGGGGGAGAACTCCTGCGGACAAAACGCATCCAGTGGCTAACCCCATAGGACACTATGAAGGGT